>NC_082389.1:6630087-6647413 GCF_031168955.1 Gadus macrocephalus
GATGTGAATAACACATCCATAATAAAATAAAGTTTCGGCTTTGTCTGTCCTGTTAACTTTTTTAGTTAACAGGACAACCTCGGGATAAGATTGACTCACATTATCAGTGTTTTACATAAACATAACTTGAATATAATATCCTAAACCTAGCATTTTGGCTGTACCAATTTTTAGTATTGGACTTAAAAATGATCTATTCGTTGTGTTTAGGTATGCCTACACAGCTCTGCTGATGAGCTCAGTAATGAATATGATTTGAATTGCAAAAACCAACAAGGGATTTCTACATTAATGCACAATCAATATATATATATATATATATTGCTGCTATTTTCAGACATTCGGCTCCCTTGATCGGCCATGCAGTTAGTTTTTCCATGAGGCCTCCTCCATTAGCTGGATGTTAATGTGTTGGGCCGCCAGAAAATTCCCACTGCTGTTTTCGAGGAGCAGCTACAGCACCTGAGACAGGAAAGATCACTTTTTTTTAAAGGGTCGACATTGTAGCGGAACTGAGCCCAAAATCAAGAGATCCTCGACACTGTGTGCAACAACACTTCAGATGGGGTCAACAACACTCACACTCTTTCTAGTGCGCAGGAGTTTGGTTGAATCGCTGGCTTATACCTGATCTGGTGAAGGTATTGAAGAGAGAGAAGACTGACAAAAGAGTTTTAAGTTTTAAGTTTTAAATGAAAAGAGTTGAGTAAGCGAACAAAAATAAAATGTTCTTAAGCAGGATAATTAAACCTTGAATATAAATGAACAAATATATTTATTTGACAAATGAAATTTGTCAAATAACAGGCATGATGATCACGTTGACTTTGAGATTGATTGAAATATTTCTATGGAGAGAGATTTGTGTGATAATTAAAAGTCGAAGAGTCAAGTTAACAGTTAAAATCCTTTGAAAAGCCAACCTTTGTCTTGACATTTGAATGAGCAATGATTTGTACAAATGCATATATATTTTATAACAAAGTTCCACATTTTGCCCAAACACCTAAAAGATTCTATATACTTTTTCCTTACACCTAAGTCTTATACTTCCGACAGCTTGTGAACTGATAAATCTGCATTTGTGAATTACGTGATAAGCTTGCTTTCATTGTCGTAGTATTGAGACGGTCTCATTTTCTCTTTTGAACATGAGACAATCTCGTGATGTTTCAGATTTGTGATTCACACGCTCGTAGCTAGCGACTGACGTGTGTCTGTTGAGGTTTCTGCTTCGGTGGTGGGGTGGAACTGCTCCACTCTGCGCTTACGGAACAGTTACCCTCTAATGGAGGAAGTGTGCCCCTGGCCGAATAAAATCATTTATTTGGATGGATGAGTTATGTGTAAAAACTTGTTGATAAATCGACAAGAGCAAAGCAAAGAATTAAACAATCCAAATCCCCTATTCGTGAATCATCTGACTGTGGGAGCGCGAATGCATTCAGCAAAGATGGATCTACCTTGCTTAAGCTTTGATTTCACCAAAGTGAAAAATAGTGCGAGAGAGAGAGAGAAAGAGAGAGAGAGAGAGAGAGAGAGAGAGAGGGAGAGGGAGAGAAAGAGAGAGAGAGAGAGAGAGAGAGAGACAGAGAGAGAGAGAGAGAGAGAAAGAGAGAGAGCATTAGGGGGGTGAAAGAAACTGCATCAGGCAGAGCGGGGGAGAGCGATAGAGGGATCAGAGAGTTCTGGAGGAAGAGAGAGAGATGATAGGAGATAACATAGTTTCTCGAAGGCCAGCGAGGGCAGACAAGAAAGATAGGAGGGATAGAGAGAGATGAGAGATATGAAAGAGTGTGAGAGGTAGAGAGAGCAAGAGGGATACGTTAGAACGGGGAGAGAGAGAGCGAGCGAGAGAGAGAGAGAGAGATCTTTATTCATTACTCACATTTGGCCCGGTGTGCTGCTTTAAGCCCGAGCGCTCTGTGCCTTTGTGGGTGTGTGGTCAACTATGTCACGCTATATGTGTGCCGGGTCCTAGCTAACGAGAGAGCCCTGAGAAGCAGCACACACGGCGTTAATCTCCTGCCGGGCTGGACCTAAGGAGAAAACAGCCTGACCAAATATTTTTTTAACTCCTTTTCTTTCTTTTCTTTCTCCTCCCCAGTTTTTAACTTTGTAAAGTTTGCTATTTCAAATTCTGGAGCGCATGTAACTTGCAAAAACATGGTGGGAAGGCAGCAAAAAAGTAACAGATAGGAGTACAAATAAATGAAGATTACAAGAATGCTATACTATTCAAATATGACTACAATAGATGTGTACTTGAGGTAGACATAATTGACAGCATGTGCTATATCATTATATAAGGACAGCAAACACTAAATCAAACGCTTTGACCGAAAAAGAAAAAAATCGGTTATCTGTTGCACTACTGTAATAAGCAAATCCAATCATTTAATTTGGCCCAAATTAAATATTTGGCTGCCTGTCTGTCTACCTTGTTGCATGCACTCTGCCTGCACACTCATTGTGCTTGCCCGGAGTCTTCAACAAGGATAGGCAGAGCTATTGCTCAAGTTTGCAAGACAGTCACATGTTTTTGGGGAGCGGCTTTGGAGAGAGGCCTTGAGAGAGGGGTTGGATTGAATCCTTTCAAAATCGAGTTTCTCCAAATTGCATACTCTACCTTTAAGTGCTCTGATTTTTTATTTATTTATCTAAACATACTCTACTTAAATGATAGGAAGAAACTAGAGGAACTAAGTGCCTACGGTATCCAAATTGTCCCGCTGATTTTGTACATTTAATGATTTTCTTTAATGAATATAATGTTTCTGTGTGGGTACTTATCAGCCAGTTAGTTTTTACCCTGGTTAGAAAGCCATAAAGGTGTCAAATATTGTCGTGGACCTGCTTTAGAACGAGGCTCATTGAGTAATGAGACACACCTGCAGCTGATAGGCTGGCCTTAATAAACAGTGGAGGCTATTGTTGCTCAGGGTAACTAGGAGAGTGTGTTTTTGACTTTACACTGCGGCCGGATGGACACGTTCACAAGCTCATATCGCTGCCGGTGGTAAAGATAGGCGGTGTAATGTACATATAGGTTATAGTTGCTGTGGTAACCAATATTGAAGGATCCGTCGCTTGCTATGGCGCAGTGCCTCCTGCTCCTCTTCAAACTCACTGTTTGTCCTACGATATTTAATATAAAAGACTAATATTTAATAAAGCATATTTGATCCATCCCTGGTTGCGTTGCCCGGGCATTATTACGCCGCATCCGCGGATGGAACTATTTCATTGTCAGAGCCAGAGGATAATCAACCTGTCCAGCCATATGCACCTAACCAAGGCATGGCAACCCCTTTACCATTTTTTATGCCAGAAACCTTCAAGGGGGTTGGCCGTGACTGGTTAAACTGGGCAGAACAGTTTGAAATGGCAGCCAACTTAACAAAACTTTCATAACAAAATGAATCTGACTCCTGCTGTAAAGGCGAGCGCATTAAGTCTTTACTAGTCTATCCGCACGAGCCACTAGGCATTATGTTTTGTTAAAGGACACAATTCAGCTGGTATTTTGATCCCTGCGATAGAGATGAATGGAACTGGGCTAGTTTCTCTGTTCATAGCAGGCTGCATAATGAAAACTGTTCTTGAATTCAGCATTTGGCTTTGGAGGATGGTCAGTAGGGCTGCCTCACCCCAAGGCAGATTCCAACACAAGATGTATGGGGCAAGACTAGTCTGGGATATATATGTATGACGATGCGTTGATGTTGAAAAAGGCGATTAAGGTGGGCCCACTTTTCATTAACGAATAGGAAGACTAGGAGTGTACGGTTCAGGAGGGGGCTCACTGCTGCTTTTTATCGTAGACTAACTAACAAATCAGTGTGGATTAGAAGCTAAAGGGTTTCCTGCTTGGGACCTAAAGGCAGTGAGGCAGTTTTATAGTAATAGCACGTGTAGGACTCACCTGACACAAAAGGAGAGTCAAAGGGGTTTAAGCTCACAAAATGAACACAGGGGATGCAAACCTCATCAGAGTGCTGCTCAGAAGGGTTCCTCTCCATCTCCAGCAGGTATGCACCCACCTGAGGCCGATGCATGACAACGGCATAATCAACTCTTTAGTGCATGGGCACCCCCTACGGTCTTGGTAAAAAAGAAGAGGGTTGGGCTCCGTTATTTTTTCAGTGGTTTAAAGTTAATTGAACAATGTCACCAGGAAGGATGCATAACCTCTTCCCTGTATCAATCATGCTCTGGAGAGTCTCACTCAAGCCTGTTGTTTTTTGCACAGCTAGCCATTGCAGGTAGGTGGCGGTGAACAACAGATCAGAAATACTTTTATACCACACCAAGGGGTTTGGCCTGCCTATAGGAACCAGACTGAAGTGCAGAGCTACATAGAGTAAAGCTCTTACTATAGATGATTGGTTAAGATTGCTTGGCCCCTTACAGCTTGCGGAGAAACAAAGGTGTTTCAATGGAGCCATGACTTTCAAGCTGTGTTTGAAAAGCTCAAAGCTAGCCTCATGGCACCATAAAGGCATTCATCTCAGAAACTGCTACTAGTGGGGAGTGTTATTCTCCCCACTAGTGGTATACGAGAGATTGGGATTTGGGAATTGTCATTTTTTGTCATATTCTCTTTGCTCTCTGGAGTATATGTCTTTTCTATGGATGCTGTCTTTTCCTCCTCTAGCAGAAAGACACGTCCCTCTAGGAGAGCTTTCTTTTCTACCAGGGAGGCACAGGAGCAAGAGAAAAAGGAGTGAATGCTTACCTCGGTTGATGCAGAATCAGAGCTCCAGCGTGGGGACAAATACAGATAGAATACAGGTTGCTAATAAAACTATTGGTTTTACAGTAGAGATCGCTCAACAACCAACTGATTGTATAACGATAGCGTGAGTAAAACCCTAACCCTTCACTTTTTCAGGAACCATGCAAGTCGTTTAGAAAATATTGTGAACCTTGTTAGTCATTTTAAATCCATTTGAGCCCTAATTTCAATGCAAATCAGACAACAAAAAAAATTACGGAATCCCAGAGCCAGTCTGATGCAGGTGTTTGTGGAACAGAAACAATGCTCTCGGCAGAAGCTACATGTGCTGGAAAAACTCTGGGAAGGTTGTGCATATCTGATATATGTGACCTTTAATTAAAATAATTTAATGTTTATTTGTGACCTCAGACTAAAACAAAAACAACAAGAACAATAACAACAGCAGATCTTTATTTAATTGCATTCAGTAAAACTTTTTTTCCATTCAGAGACCTACTCATGCAGGTCATGTACAAAATCATCTACATGCAAATCACCTCTTTACCAGTGGTGGAAAATCAAAGCCAAGATCTGTATCACAACAAATTAGTTCCAGACATGCTCTGCATTTCTTATACAAGCTTTGATAATTATTGCCGCAAAAGTATGACTTCTTGGAATTAAACAAAATGGATTTGTTGAAAGTGTAGTTGCAATTAGTTTGCAGCATGTGCATTGAATAAAACAATCCGGACTGATGCATAGACTGTGTGTGGGGTTTAAATACAACAGATGTTCAATTCAACAGAGCCAGGACAGATGTGTTGAGGGTTTCGGGGGGGGAGGAAGACATAACCATGGAAACCTGGAGGACAGGTTATATTGGAGAACGGCACACCAAAGGCTGAACCAAACCAATGGTTTAGCTATGGAATGCACAGCGGAGTGGAGACAAGAGGTTCAACGCCAGTCGACACGAAAGAACAGCCAGGAGACGCGAGGCCGCCACCGCCGCGACGCATCCGTCGCAGCGGTGGCGGCTTCTCGGCACCTGCCTCGTTAACTGAGTGCGAAGACGTGAGCTTACCGCCGCGCATATATACGGCCCCACTTGCCCCTCCCCATCCCCAAGGCCTTCCCGACAGAAAGGCCTTGGACGTCGGCTAATGCCTTTTCAATCGAGAGTCGCCTTTAATATTGCATTTCTCAGAATCAAACCTCGGACCCAAGAAAACGGGCTGAAAGGAATGCGACTCATCAGCCTTTCAAAAGGGTTTATTCTGTAACGATCCTTGGCTGAAGCTGATCCTGCCTGTGCCACCATCTGAATGGCGTAAATGCCACAGCGTGAGGAGAATGGGTTGTCCTTGGAGTTGCCTGACAACCAGGGGCTTCTTGTTCTAATTGAATTGCAATTTTGTTTACGTGTCGAATAGCAAGGTCTGTGGCTTTTATGTGGACGGCTCGGGCTGAAAGCAACACACGGAAGACAGAGTGTGACAAGCCTGTTGTCTACAATAAGGTTTATAAAGGTTACGTCTATTCAGCGAGGTTCCATTGCGATGCTTTGTTACCAAGTATTGAAGTAGTCCGGCGTTTTAACTTTTGGAAAAAGTAGTATTATATTGGACACCTTACCGCCATTGAGGTGACAAGTTTTTAACTTGCGATTAGTGGGAACATTTGCGAACAACGCCGACACTTTGGATTCGCTGAAGTGTCGGGCGGTTCAGTGGGAGCAGCAGTGAGATGGAGGCATGGTGCCAGTGCTATTCTAATCGGGAAGGGAGAAACTACATCAGCAAATAGGGCTGCAGCAGCTACAAAAGGGAGCCATCTGTTGAAAGCCAGGGACTAATTGAAAAATAAAAAACAATCTTTTATTATTTTCAGCAAAACTCAACAGGAATGGATTGTGGCCAGACAAGTGTCGTGTTTGGCAGCCAGAGTCACTGGAGGCAAATGACTGTCGGATAATGTCAAGAATATAATGTTCTTGCCTTTGGAGAAAATGTATATTAACAATGGCAAAGAGGAGACTCTTTTCATTTGTGCAACTACATGCATGCGTTTTCCTTCTGTATCGCAAACGCTTTCTTTTAAATGACTACTTTCCATCGTGGTCTTCGCATGTTTATGAGTTTAAATATATACCTGCAGATATACCTGAGATATTTGTTCACTGGTGTCTTTAGAGAGACTTATTGCTCTTTATATTGATGTTTGTAATGTATGCCCTATTGGAAACAGATGAGCCGCAAATAAATGTGTCAGTATGTAAGACTGCCGACCCCCCCCCTTCCAACAACCACGTGCGCACACACACACAAACCCACACACACACACACACACACACACACACACACACACACACACACACACACACACACACACACACACACACACACACACACACACACACACACACACACACACAGAGACACACACACACACAGACACACACAGACACACACACAGACACACACACACACACAGACACACACACACACACACACACACAAACGCAGAGATAAAAGCATGCCCAACAGCAGCAGCACATCTTAGCTAGAATGCTATAAAGAGTGCTTCAAAGAAGCTTGTGAAGTCACCCATAGAGAACGTTCGAGAACGTTCGTTGGATGTTCAAGTAACCAAAAGCAAGACGGTATCTGCTTTCTGTTTATGTTGTTTCCACTCTCTTTTAATCATTTGCAGCAACAGAAAAAGTCATTTAATTGAGAATTAATAATAAAAATACAATGGAATTTCGATTTCTACTCTACGGCTGCGTGTCTTTTTGTGTTTGGTCTTGTCTACATTATGTAATATAAATGTGTCACATTATGTCTGTCAACGGGTGGTAGATGTGAACATGTCAAACGTTTTATTAGATAGTGAACTATAAAGAAAGACGAGTTGGCGTGTAATCTTTTCAGTGTTGCGTACAGAGATCACAGTGGCTGTGATCCATCTCTGACCCCTTTCTGTACGTTAGCCTATGTATAAAGATAATGAGGTCTGTATAGTATTACTCATATAGTATTCACATCACACGGTTTCAGTTGTCAACGGTTTTCATACGTTAATTGCCATTTCTGATTCACCGTGGGCGAGGATTGCCCATGCAGGTATACTGTAATTTGATTGACACAAGATCTAAATAAAGCAAAACCCCATCAACAATTTGCAGCCAGTGTTCCAACAAACAGGCCTATGTGTCTGCTTCCCATGGCGGTATACAGGCAATTCGCAAGGGGGCAATCTATCAGTGTCTCGCCCCATGTGGGGCTCCAAGTTGCGTCATACAGATGGGTTTCCATAGCGATTGATTGCTGATTCGAATTTTCGTTTGGCAGGCCCCCTGTGTATCCACAGGTACTATACCTCAACCTGGTGTGCTCGTGGCAGGTTCGTAACCATGGAACCTGATCTCGTAGGTTCCTGTTTTGGTTACTATGGCAGTAAGGATGCAACAGGATGCAACCGGGGTATTTATGTCACAGGCCAGCTGATAGCGATTAGTAGTGGATTGGCTTAATTGTTTTTATTTAATTATTGAGGATTAATTGAGGATTAGGGATTTCCATACTAGACGACACATTATTATATAGTTTCGAATACATTTTTATAACAATAACGTTACAATTATTGAAATACCTTTTCTTAATATATTCCATACAGTATACATATCTAGTTCATTGTTGTTATAAATTAACTCTCAACTACGTGAATACATTAAAGGAACCTCTGTTATAAATATTTGACGACCAGAGATCATGCAGAAAGGGCCGCCAGGGCGATTTGTTATTCAAATTGAACCTTGAGGAAGTTCCTTTGTATCCCGCAGCGTGGAGGAGAAGACTAAAATGTTAATGTACACCTTATTATACTGCGACGGGAACACACAGTGTTGGTGCCTGTGTGTGTGTGTGTGTGTGTGTGTGTGTGTGTGTGTGTGTGTGTGTGTGTGTGTGTGTGTGTGTGTGTGTGTGTGTGTGTGTGTGTGTGTGTGTGTGTGTGTGTGTGTGTGTGTGTGTGTGTGCGTGCGTGCGTGTTTGTGTGTGCGTAGATCCATATACGTAGACATGGATTTGCATCAAACGAGCTCCGTCTGCCCTCTGGGCTTGCTTTTAGACTTTAAATGATAGACACAGGGAAGAAGGGTTCACCTGCCATCCCCCCACCCCCCCAAGGTCCCCAAACGTAGCTAAAGTGAGCGTTGCCCCTAATTACACTGTCTTGTTGTCCCCGAGTACATCATCACACCACAAGCCTCCGCCAAGGCTCCCAGGTTAGACTGGCCTCATGTTTTATTAATGCCATGTTGTTATTTGTTTGCTTCTCCCCGTCTGTCCCAATGCATCACCACCTCGCACGCACACACACACACACACACACACACACACACACACACACACACACACACACACACACACACACACACACACACACACACAGAGACACACACACTTACACATACATACACACACAAACACACACACAGTCACACACACTTACACATACATACACATACAAACGCATACACAGACACACATAGGCCCGATCAAACATACACACATTCAAACACACACAGACACACTCCCACACACTCACACATGCAAACACATACACAGACACACACAAACACACAAACACAAACACACACTGCTCGCTCTCAACAAAGTAAACACAAGGCATTTCCAAGACATTGGATGGACCTTAGAACTGAAAGATGCACACGTCAGAGCTGCAGTGAAAGAGCATTTTGTGAGAAATGAGCCTTGAATGAGCCATCTTATTTGAATAGGAAGTTGTCTATCTTCCCGGCCTAAGCAACAAAGAGGTGTATTTTTGGAGCGAGAGTTTTATTGTTCTTTCACTTGGACTGACTGACACACAGACTTATTTTGTGTGACAATTCCGGATGATTTAAATTCCGTCTGGCTCATCGGATTGATAATGGCGTGGTTGGCGTTGGTGCACTGGGCTGAAGCTCGAGGATGCTATGTATTTGTCAGAGCAATGACACGACTTCAAACTATAGTCCCTGTCATCCTGGCACTGAGGTGGGCGGTGTATCTGAGCAGAGGAGGACTGGTGGATCAATATGTATTCTGAATGTGTCTGAATACGTAGCGTCTTGTGAACTATGTCCATGTTGTTGGCTTGATAATGACCGTCAGATGGAGGCAGTGTCGGGGCTAATTGGAGCAGTCGATGGGTCAGTACGGTGCAGGAAATACACACACATGCAAGAACACACCCACGCATGCACACACGCACATACTTTCACACACACACACACACACACACACACACACACACACACACACACACACACACACACACACACACACACACACACACACACACACACACAAACACACACACATCTCTGGGGGAATCCAGCACACACACCTCTTCCCCTGCTACACGTAACAGGCTGCATTAGCCTCCTTTAGAGTGGACAGAGATTCGATCAGATTTATCCGTTCCATCACACTTTGCTGAGCATGTGCTCTTCCGACAACCTGCGCTTGCGGTGAATCACCGGGCGGCAGTCATACCAGAACCTTTGTATCGCTCCAAGACAGCTCGGCCAGACACAACCCACTGATTGAATCTGGCGGTCTGGACAGAGCCGACAGAAACAACATGGTTGTGTTGACAAGATGAGCCGAGATCGTCAAGGCGGAGGCGCATTGTGAGGTTCTAAAGGGAACAGGAGCGAGCGGCCTCTATCTGTGCTCCGCGTCGCTAGTGTTATCCATCCATCGCAGGTCATTTACACACTAACAAGAAGAACAGCAGCTGTCGGCTTGTGCTTTTGGAGTTCTCGGTGCCCCATTAAACACAAGCAACAACATGTGCCTTTGGGTCCGTGTGATCTTGCGTGATCGTTTTCTGAATACACGATTCTGTAAAGTGATGCACACAGGGTACATCCAGAGGAGGCACTGGTGGCTGCCGAAAAATGTTTACTCGGACGGAACGGAACAATTAGGCGAAGCGCTGAATTCCGATGTGTATTCGCCGACAGAGCTACGCATTGAATATGAATCACTCCCCTCTGAGTCTGCAGGGCCCTGATTTAGAACTACACAGGATGTCTTCGGCTGTAGCGTTTCGAAACTTTCTTCACTTTCTTGCATTTTTTCCTCGGGTGACCCTTGCATGCGATGATACACGCAAACATCCGTGTCGGTAAGTATTCATCACGCTATGGGCCCCCCTCCTGCCTACTACACCACAGATAGAATCATGTTTATACTTAGAACAATGCCTCTTATGCAAACAAGCCGTCAGGGAGAACCCGTTCCCAAAGCAGCGTCTACAGTCAGTGACACGCGGACGAGAGGAAGTAGAAAAAGCTTTGCGTTTTGTTATTTTTTTTCTTTCTCCGGACCACCTTCAGAGAGATTTGTGTGCTAAAGTGCCCCCCCCCCCTCCTCCCCTCCGCCCCAGGGGAGGTATGGAGCTGACGGGGGAGGTAATGGGGGAGGGATAAGCTGCTGCTGACTCATGAGTCATCCACCATTCGCAGGCATGATCCCTCCCTCCCTCCCTCCCTCCCCCCCTCCTTCCTCCCCCCCTTCTTCATACACGATCATCCATTTATAACCACACCAGCCCGTTTGAACTTTACTTTCTAATCACTTCACTCCTTCCCTGCCTCGCCAAGAACAGAAATGAAGAAAGGAAAGGAGAGAGTAAAAAAAAAAAGAAAGAAAAGGAAACGCAGCCTGAAGGTAGGCAGATGCAAACCGCCTTCACCTCGCTGTTCCACGCAGACTGCCTGGTCCTTCGGGCTAAAAATAGACAGCCCGATGAGGCGTTGACGCAGTGTTGTTCAAGTCCCTAAACTGAGGAGGTTGTAGTTGACCCGTACTGATGGCGCCTGGGGGAAGGAGGGAAGTGACAGGTGAGTGGTAGTCAGAGAAACCACCCAAAACGGAGGAGGAAGGAAATAACATGAGCCTCGGGTGAACACATTTCATCTGAACATATGAT
The DNA here is from genome assembly GCF_031168955.1 of Gadus macrocephalus. Taxonomy (NCBI): domain Eukaryota; kingdom Metazoa; phylum Chordata; class Actinopteri; order Gadiformes; family Gadidae; genus Gadus; species Gadus macrocephalus. The sequence goes on from NC_082389.1 coordinate 6,641,819, forward strand.
ACCATTCCTGCATGCAATGCATAAAATAGCATTGTCCAAAGGGGGCTTTTAATGTTAAGAGCCACATTCACATCTTCCTGGATTACCATTCACATTTCTGAGGGGGGATTTCAAGCAGTGCTGTAGAAAAGGTCTGATCAAACGATGTTCCCGAACAATACCACTTGTGGATGCATGTGCATTGAGCTCCATTATACATTTTTTCCTGTTCAGCCATCTCTTACAGCAGGAATCATGCTAGCTGTCAGCATGTAAACATCTTATCTTCCTCTGTTTGAAATAAATATGTGAAAGGAAACCACTGGGCATAATACAAAACGCCTTGCCATACCTGCCTACTCCATGATTGTCTATCTCAATGTGTGTAATGTTTAGCATTTTTATGACAGTGATCAGACTGTACATGTTGGTATACCTATCTACTGTATCTATCAATCTGTCAACCTACCTGACTACCTACCTAGCCACCGGGGCAACCACCCAATGAAACTGTCCAGAATAAATCCACAACATGTTGAATTGCTGTAATAGATCAGATGAGACACAATTTATTAATCCAAGACTGGAAGTGTCTAGGGTCTTATGGTGTCTAAATAAAACATGATGGTTAGGAGGTGATTAAAGGCCGGGACATGCTCAATAATCTGGAATCGCAATTATCAAGAATAATTGTTTTGTGCTCAGCCATCTGCCTTGGGTTTTATCCACGCAACGTAAGCTCAAGAAATTAAAGTTTTCTGCCTGCTGCTTGTGACGTGATGCACAGTGTTAAGGGATAATTGGAACCTAAATAAATAAATGTTTCTGGTGGGCCTGAAAGCTCTAAGCTGGTCCCGTTTCCCTGCCCCACAGACCGTTTCAAATGAACTAATTGACTCCCCTTATTGAATTCAATAATATTTGTGTTTTCTAATTATGTTATTTCTCCAGCAAGCACGCACAAAACCACACACTCAGACATTAGGAATGTAACAAAAAGAAGTCTGCCGTCTTGTTGGGGGCCTCAACCACAACCATATTCTAAACGTGATTGATGGATTCGACAGAGGCGTAGAGGAAGTAAATTGGCAGGGATTTCCTGTCTCCGGAACACTTTAAAAAAAATTGAAGCTTTTATATTCAGTACAAACTGTTCATAAAGGATTTTTTCTGTTGTTTTCCAAACTGTCAACATGCTAACGCCGGCATTGTTTGTTTGGAAAGAATGTGATAAATAATGCAGAGCATAAATGGATAGTCACTTATCTGGGTGGTTGTGTTGAAATATTATCATGAGAAGTTTCACTTCATAACTGTGTTACATTTGATAGAGGAGGAGACATCATCATTTATACAGTATTAATCAATTGGGAACTATTCAATTATTATAGAGGGGGATAATACAGCAGGCATACATGACAATTGTTTGACACATCAGCTAGTGGAAAAGCCTTTTGTGTTTTTGTGCTATTTCTGATGGTGACAGGTTGATCTGCCATTCATCGCCAATTCTGTCGATTAGGATGAGTGCTTTGGATCCATGTTATTCCTAATGACAAGAAGTTATGAGTGTAATAAATATGCCTAATGTTGCCTCTCCTTGTCACCCATTGACGCAAACAGCTGCTACACGCAGCTGCTACTTAGTTTTGTGTTATCATTGCTTATGAATCTCAACGGCACATCCTAGATGTGTAGCACGCACACACAGAAACTCATACACACACACACACACACACACACACACACACACACACACACACACACACACACCACACACACACCACAGTCACACATACACACACACACACACACACACACACACACACACACACACACACACACACACACATACACACACACACCACAGTCACACATACACACACACACACACACACACACACACACACACACACACACACACACACACACACACACACACACACACAAACACACACAAACACACATAGTCACACATAGTCACACAAACACCCAAACACACACACACACACACATACATACAAAGATACTCACAAACACACACAAACACAGGCGTTTGCGCTCTCATAAACACTCACCCATGCAAGTGGGTCCCAATTTGGGACACTGAGAGGGTGGAACAGGGTCACTGATGGAGTTGTAACGACCTTAAATGATCCGGAAATATGAAATGTAAAATGAAAAATATGAAAATAAAATATTAAACTATGCCATGTGTGATTAAACTGCACTACATTTCTGATTTTGCTCAAGACTCTGAAAAATCTGCAGGATTTCATACACTGTGATCCCGTCAAATGCAACCCTGACTAGACAATCACACACAAAGACACACATACTCATACACATACAAACACACACACAACGATCCTACCAAGTTCCTGTAGTGAGGGCATGCACGGGTAGCTCGCCTCCTAGCTACGGCTACCCCATCCAGGGTTCAATGACCTTCACTCTCCTTCACTGTCTCTGACACATAACTCTGTCAGACCAAGCTGCTCTTTGGGGTGGCTGGGGCCCAACATGTGGGAGCACCTGATCCAGTGGCAGAAACACAGCTTATTGGCTTCCCCTGATGTCCGGCATGGGTTTTGTTTACTCCCTTTGCCCCCCGCTGTGTTTCCAGTACCTTGTCGAGGCAGGTTGTCAGAACTTCTTCAACCTCCTTTGACGAACACACCCAGCAGGGACTATACCTGCAGTTCCACCTCTCTCTGCCTGTGTGTGTGTGTGTGTGTGTGTGTGTGTGTATGTGTGTGTGTGTGTGTGTGTGTGTTTGCGTGTCTGTTTGTGTATGTGTGTGTGTGTGTGTGTGTTTGTGTGTGGGCATGTGTGTTTGTGTGTGGGTCTCTGTATGTTTGTGTGTGTGTGTGTGTGTGTGTGTGTGTGTGTGTGTGTGTGTGTGTGTGTGTGTGTGTGTGTGTTCCTGTGTGTTCGTGCTAGTCCATCCCAGCAGAGTCCAATAATGGCGCTAGAAAAGGGAATCACTTCCTGTGGCTGACTCTTTATGTTTTTTCTCACATCTGATCCAATTTAAATCTTTTCGATGTTGAATAAACACACGCTCTGTCTCCTCCCGGCGTAGGGCAAGTTTCACAACAGGAAGGGGGAAGGAAAGAGACCCAAGTTATGCCTTTTCCGGGGAGGACATTGCAAAGAAATGGTGGCCGAATTGAGGAGGGTGTTTCCCGCTCTCTTTGAGCCTTCTGACGACTCTGTCGATACCGGCTGGGTGCCAGAGTCTGCTGCTAATTGCTATCGGCCTTTTACCTCAGGCTCTGCCCAGCATGAACCGCCTTTTCTGGGACGGTTGTCGAGTAGTGTGTGTGTGTTTGTGAGAGTGTGTGAGAGTGTCTGTGGTCCTTCCGCCCCCTCAGAGGACCGAGTCCCCCCCCCCCCCCCCCCCCCCCCCCCCCAAACACCTTGCGGAGGTGCTCGTCTCAACTTCTGTAATTGTGTTTGTCTGCCTTAAGACGAATATCAACAAGGACTTCCTGCGTGCAATCTCCCGCCGAATTACTCTCTGATTAGCACCTCCCCCGCTGATGGACCGGGGGAAAGATGGTGTTTGTCAGAGTAATATCTCACCGGCACCACCCAGAGGAGACACAATTAGAGGAGGTGAGGTGTCAGGACGAGTGACAGAAGAGCTGCATCACGAGACATCAGAACCAAGAGGCGGCCATTGTTCTCATTAATGAACACCGTCTTGTGGTCCGGGATTTGGATGACAGGTATGTGTGTGGCTGTGTGTGTGTGTGTGTGTGTACACGTGTGTGTGTGTGTGTGTGGCTGTGTGCTTGTGTTTGTGTGTGTGTGTGTGTGTGTGTGTGTGTGTGTGTGTGTGTGTGTGTCAACACATGTGGCTGGGTGAGTGGCAGTCTGTGTATACACATGTGTGGGTGAGTGACTGTGTGTGTGTGTGTGTGTGTGTGTTTACACGTGGGTGGGAGGGTGACTTTGTGTGTGGTGTGTGACTGTGCACACCATTTTTCTTGGATGCAAAGTGCTACTTGTGCCACATTGGACGATGCGGCCCTCGGCTGGCAGCCAATAGGAAAACACGTTGGACGGAGAACACGTTTCCACCACGCATCTCAAGTAGGAACTGAACCAAACTTTGTTTAGTGACGAAGGAACAGGAAGTTAAGCAGTCATATTTCATGGGAAATATAAAGTACTTATATTACACTAATATACGGTAACTATAGGGTTGACTTTAATAGTACGATTAAATATTGTTTATAACATTATATATTGTAATAAAATAACAAAATGTATAATTTACACCCCTAGGGTTTTCTTTAAGGATTTAATCGCACACTTAAAGAAGTGTGCAACCTGGGGTTTATAAAAGCATATATTTAAAGGATTAAATAGGAATAGCTATTAATAGTGTTTTCCATTTTTTCTTCTTCTCCAATGGGAGAGAATGTTCAGAGTAGCGTGGAGTTGACAGTCTTGTTCGGTTCGTTCTTAGAAATAGGTCAAAATCTTCTTGATGAACTGCTTAGTGAAGTTTTAAGGAAAAAATGATTGCAAACACATATTTATATATATATACTATTTTGCAACTGTCAGTTACAGTATGTCTCTCATTTTTCGTTCCTTACCAAGCTTGTTACCTTGAATTTATTTAGTATATGCTTGCGTTAACAATGGCTTGTTTTCTGATAAGTAAGCCATAAAGTAATGTTTTCCACAGACGGGCACCCCCCTTTTTCTCCTTTTTCTTTTCCTTTTTTGCAATTCTCATCATCGCAAACAAGGTACCAATTTACAGAAAACATGTTTTCCTACCTTTGACCTGTGATGTGCTGTGGTCACAAAGGGGCATACGAGATGTAGTCACCAAGCGTCTGCCATGTAGTTGAATTATGTGGTCATCAGCGAACAGCGGCTCTGAAGTTCCCTGAAATCATACAGCTTGGTTGAGATTAATGCTAATGTTTGTAAGTTCCTAGTTTCATGGCACATCGATGGCAATTAGAAGCGTCTCAACAAGGCTGTTCCTGAGATGAAGGGAGGGATTTCCTTAAAGCTGTTTAGGGTCAAGTCGGCTCGTTAGGGACCAATCGGTTTCCCCCGGCTCCGCTTTGCTCTGTTTGTCCCTCGGCTGTTTCCATACAAATTGGCTCAATAACGTCCATGTCCGTGTTTGGACGTTATTGTATGCAATCATAATCTTTCAGCTCTTTTGGCCAAACGGAGCTCAAACTATTCCCGTTTTACTTTGCTACTATATTTTCAAACATCTCTACAATAACATCATAGCGATATTCAATGTGATCCAATTAAGATGGAGTTTATTGTGAAGGTTCTGCATAAATTCATAAAATGTATTGCAAGTCCCTGCAAAACCACTATTTGAATAGGGTTTTGGTGAGAATGCTTTCTATGATGAAATGTGTGCAATTGATGTATTCATTTGTGCAAACAAACAAACATACACGCACACACACTTACACTCAGATGCTGGCATATGTAAACAGAATCCATTTCTGTCAAGCAGTATTACTATCCAACAGCCACCCAAAATCTAATCTTGAGGGTATTGGTATTGCAAATGTTTTGTGTAGCTTTCATAAGACCAATTCACTCAGTTAATATTTGTGC
>NC_082389.1:6650013-6670044 GCF_031168955.1 Gadus macrocephalus
GGCGAACCGACGTTACAACTTTGTTACGTCATAACTTCAAACGCCGGTGACCGACGGAACGAGGCGGTAAACAACTAAACAAGCCCTCGCTGTGTCTGGCTGCTGTGGCGTGCAAACGCCGGCGGATAAATAAGACTTAGAATATAATATTGAATAAGCTTCCGGCAAACCTTGTGACTTGTGTTCATTCATGTTCCTTTTAGACAACAAAGGGATAATGGCTCACTGTGCAGCTCAGAAAACCAATCTTTAGTGACAGTTTTATGGGAATGTTTCCTTTTTGTATTAGGGGATATTTTACATTAATATTAAATAAATGTCAGGAGGGGGGCGTAATTCTGTTCTGTAATAACATCTATTAGGCTTGATATAAGCTAATGGGGGTTCTCACCACTGACATCAGCTTACCACAAAAGCCTGTTGATTCTATCAAGATATTGGATTGCATTTCCAAAACCAGAAAGTGCTCTCTAAACCATGGAAAAATAAACTCAACAATTACATTGACAGAGCTCCGACCAGGATTTTCTTTGTTTGCTCCACATTATACAAAGTATAAGTACTCCACATTAGCCAACAAATGCTAAGTAGGAGATTGCAGAGAAGATAAACCGAGAAATATATGGCAGTTAAAGTTTTACGCAAAGAAATAAAGTGGATCATAAAGGTTCATTTAACCTTTCTAACTATGTTTTTCTTTCCCAAATTGTCGAGGCTGGGGTTTTACTTGCTTGTAATGAGCCCTTTGGTCCTCATTTTCATTTCAGTTTAATTTCATTTTTATCTCCTCTTTATTTCTTAACATCCATTGTTCTAAATGGAAATATCTATTATTTCTCTGTTTTTGTTGCTGAATGCGGTGCGTAAATCATTGAATCTCAAATCCTTAGATGGCGTCCTCCGAGGCGGAGGCTGCCGATCCCCATGACTTTGGGAAAAATAACCGACGCAAATTACCGGCAGACCCCATCCGTGGTAATAAAGAATAATCAAAAAATCAAAAATTAATAACACTTTTTTTATTGAATTTGTTTCAAACTCGTGCTCCATTTACAAAGTCCTACCCACTAATAACCCGAAACTCCAAACACGCTGTTATTTTGAAACTCAATTTGGAGCCATTCATCCAGACCGGAGTGATGAGCGCAGACCCTTAGACCCTCCACGGATCCCACAAGGTCAGCCAGAACACGCTGGAGAACCAAACCCAGTGCCAGTTCTCCACCCACATGGCCTCCCGGCAGCCCTGAGTCCGGCCGCAGGACCACGGTTTGGTGAAAATATTGAATATATTAAATTATACATTCAATATATTCTGGAGAAGTCAATTTCAGCCCAGCCCGTGCGTACGTTAATCTAATCACCTACCCTGAGCACACGGCTAGTGTGTCACTTCGTGGGTGATTAATTGAGATCCGTAATTAAAGATTTAGATCCAAATATGTGAGCGAAATAACATCTAATAAGCATCTGATGGTGACAAATGCCTGCAGGTTGTTATTATGAATCTCTCAAATAAATTAATAATCCTCTCGGTAATGATGTGGTGTTCCACACGGAGCCAGGCAGAGTTTGTTGTGCTTGCGTTGTGTTGTCGAGCTACAGAAAAAATACAACGGAATTGGAGACAGGAAGTGGTCGCGTTGGCTCCGTGTTTATGACATTTTTAACAACGGGATTTATAAAAACCTTCACAGCCGACGTACATGGCCTTTGGGTTGAGCTGCTCTCTCTGGCCGACTTGTAACACCTCACCCATGAATCAGTATGTAGCGCCCTGTTTCGACCTTTCTGTCTCCACACACACACACACACACACACACACACACACACACACACACACACGCAAACACACACACACACACGCAAACACACACACACACACACACACACACACACACACACACACACACGCAAACACACACACACACACACACACACACACACACACACACACACACACACACCACGCACACACACACACACACACACACACACACACACACACACACACACACACACACACACACAAACACACCACACACACATACAAGTAGCGAGCACACACACACACACACCACACACGCATACGAGCATGCACACACAGACACACACCACACACACATACGAGCAAATACACACCACACACACACACACCAACGCACACACACACGCACACACCACATACGGCACGCACACACGTATATACACACCTACACACAGAAAGCCTCAATACATATCGATGTTGGTGACCTGTGGTTTCACCAGCTCAATGTTTGGGACTGTCATTCATCATGCAGCGCCGCGGCGCCTGTGACTAAACACTGACAGAGTTAACCGCACATTTGAGGTGTCACCCAGGATGCAATGGCTTACCCAGAAACGACCTCCGCCTCTCTCTCTCTCTCTCTCTCTCTCTCTCTCTCTCTCTCTCTCTCTCTCTCCCTCTCTCCCTCTCTATGTGTCATAGTAGAAGGTGAGGGCTGAATGGTTCACAGTGCTGACAGACACATCAGAGTTTAGGAAAACCCTCTGAAATAGCATTCGTTGCAAAGCCTCAACCATGAGTCAGACACCCGGGGAGCCCTGCAGTGGCGTCTACCAGTGTGATTACTTAGCTTTGAGGTGCTGATGAACATTTTGCTTCGAAAAGAACAACGTTGATCCTGCAATGCTGCAGGTTATGCGATTCCCTCCATGTATCCGGAGTGAGAGGCAAAAAACACACAACATAGGGCTGAGTGAAGCCGTTCTCTCAGCCTTAAACCAACATAAGTTGTTGGAGCCTCTGTCACAGAGATACGGGCAGAACTGTATTGGTTACTCGCAAACCCTCAGTAAACCCAGTTAATCCTTCAAGTGCAGGATTTAGCGCCTAAAAGTCCCTAAATCCGAGCTTGAGGGCAGGGGCCAATGCTCTTTTTCTCCCCTCTCTGAGACAGCCCCCTTGTGAATGCTAAAACAGCTATAGGATGAACCGCTCTATTTCCCCAAAGGTTTTTTTTCTACTAAACCTTGTTCTATGTTAGACGTTTTTGTATCCTGCTATATTTTATCCTAATTGCCCAATTAAAAGAACTGCGATTTTCAATGTGTTGGGTTGTTGTTTTTTTATCTCACCGGGCATCGGAACCATTTAAGTTAATCACCTTGCTTCTTGCTGATGGCTAAAAAACTCTACCCCGGTTGCAAACCCTAAACTACATAACAACCAGTTTTCTCATTAGAGTAATGAGCAAGCCCATTACTTACCCAACGCTAACATGCCATCTCCCACATTGGCTCTCCTATTAGCTCTGAATTAGCGTTCAATTAGCCATTGTTTATGAGCTCCGGCATCTAAAAGCGAAGGAGGATGCGATACATGTGTCTGAGTTGCAGAATAAAAACGCAAATAATGCAAACAAAGCGGCTCAGAGTGAAACTGATGCACGTCCGCTCCGTTTCGGTTACGAGGATGCGGTGAGGAAACGGAGCCAACATGGCCGACCCTTTGGCTCCCAGTATAGCGATTGGGCTGTGAGTCACGCTCGCCCTGTAGAAGCTCACTGTCACACAAACTTTGGCAGGACACCGTGGCACCACAGAACTCCCTGCTGCAAGGTGAACCTGTTTCCGGACTCTGCACTTTTTCTGGTACCATCGTCTGCGTGGACGACTAGCCACTGAGGCGTGGCTACTGGCCAACGTGGAGGACCGGACGTTCAACAACGTGCCCTTTCTCCTGTCCATCTTTCTCTTTCTCTATCTTTAGTTTTCCGTCTGTTGCGATTAGAGGGAAATAAATCTATCAGTCAACTGGCACCGCGATGAGTCACGAAGCCCGTGATTCACGGTGGGGCCGAGGTTGGTGCTGAGCGCTGCCAAACAACCGCTGTGAATGGTGTGTGTGTGTGTGTGTGTGTGTATGCGTGTGTGTCTGTCTGTCTGTTTATGTGTGTGAGTATGTGTGTGTGTGTGTGTGTGTGTGTGTCTGTGTGTTTGTGTGTGTGTTTGTGTGTGTGTGTGTGTGTGTGTTTGTGTGTGTGTCTGTGTGTTTGTGTGTGTGTTTGTGTGTGTTTGTGCGCGTATGTGTGTGTGTTTGTGTGTGTGTGCGCGTTTTTTTTGTTTGTATGTGTATGTGTGTGTGTGTGCATGTTTGTGTTTGAAAGTTTGAAATGAATTAAATTGACAAAATTTGGCCCTCCCCCTGCCGACATTCTGAGGCGTCACACACACGTGTGTATCTGTGATTAACAGACGTTGATTTTATAAATGCATTCGCAGTTCAAACCGTAGAATTTAACGCTGTATCGCTCCTAAGGATTTCCTAAGTAAGTATCCATGTAATAACCAGGTTAATGCACAGCGAGCTGGTCATTATTGCTAGAATAACCCACATCATCCCTTACATAACATTCCCCTTCCTATCCCTATAGCGATGCTAACATACTGTTTGGCTCCAACCTTGTCCCCTCTCAAATGTGTTTGTTTCCCTGGAAACTAGCTATTTCTGCCGCGAAACAAACATCCCTCGCGAAGCCAAACCCAAGATGTCTTTTGATTAGCAGTCTCCACTTCCCCTGTGAGATATAGGTGTCGGTGATCTCTGCAGTGCCCGGCGTACATCATTAGTTCAGTCGATATGCAGTACATTATCACCAGGTGGGATTTTCCCTATTTTATTTGAGACTGTGTGAAGTGCCTTGTGGCGTAGTGGCGGAACTGTGTTTGGTTTCTCCTATGAAAGCCAGTGAGCAAGGAATACCCCTTTTGTTCTATGGTCTTTTGGAAAACAAATTAAAAAGGCATCTTTCAGGTTGAACAGTTCAAGGGGAGCGTGGTGGTGGTGGTGGTGGTGTCGGAGACTCCATTTTGTCTGAGAGTGGCACTTGAAAGGGGGCGCTGTGTTGGGGGACGGGGACGGGGGGGACGGGGGGGTGTTGGAGAGGGTTCACTACCTTAATGTGATGAGACAATCCTTCCCCTTTATTCCACAACATGAACTTCGGTTCACATCGACGCTTCCCTGGAGAAGTGTTGCTTGATACACACCTTTACAGTAATTGAAGAGCAAGCTGCAGCCAGCAAGCTACTGTTTGTTTATGAGGCTCAGGTGACAGAGACTAGCATGAAGTTCCTCTAAAGGCCTTGGGTTCACTCAGGGTGACACACCGTCATTCTAAGTCAACGGGATAAAATAGTGATTTATTTTCTGGTAATTGATTTAAATTAATTAATTTTATTACCTTAATAGACCACACGATATTAAAGCTAACATTCTCACCTCATTGGATCACACATTCGTAGTGCTAGCAACAGGAATGGTGTGGCTATTTTCAGCTTCTGCACATAGAGTGGTCAATAAAACACCACATAGGGTTAATGGGTATAGGGTCTAAGATCGATCAGACCCTATAGGCATGGCTTCCTTACCATTCCGCCCACACACAGAGCGAAGATTTAACTGGGTCCGGGAGACCAAAGTGCCAAACCACGATATCAGCGGCCTCAAGTATACGCTTAATCATAATACAAATAAATCATTTTCTTCTATGTTGGGTTACGATCTCAGTGCCTGGTTGATCAATTTGTCGATATTAGCCACTATGTAACTGATGGATCAAGTCACAGACATTATGTCAATTATTTTTGCAGTCTATATTCAACACCTATTCCCAAACAGTATCTTAATTTTACATTTCAAACCTCAACGTATCCCTTTGAATCTTTCAGTGTGTTTCGGAGTCAGCGGTAAGAGGATCCAGCTCTGAATGCCAGTTGTGTTGAGTAGTGGGCCCTACTGTAACGCAACACTCATTAATGTTTCAGAGGCAGACAGCCTGCCATCGTCTCAGAGTCTGAGGAGTCTGAACAAGAAGCAACTTCCACATTAGCAACCACAGCTGTCTGTCGGATGTATCCTGTTACTTTTTGTTAAATATAGCCTTAGACTTGGACGGCTGAGAACATTTTGTATGACAGCGTTCCTGGGCTATGTAGGCCTATAGGGAGCTGGCTGCCACTTGCGACTTAGAAATCATGTCTTATGGAGGGATTCCCCTGCGAAAAAAGCTTCACAATGCCTTATATTGTTGCCAGGCTAGCTAAAATAACTTATTTTTACGAATTCACATACAACCAGAGAAAGAAAGAGGCCAGCTCCAATTTCTGAATGGCTTTTTCCGAAGCATTACGCACGTATCCTCTTTTAGGTGCCAATAGACCTGTTGCATGTCTTGTGCTGCTAAAGAAGCATTACTATGCAAGCCTTGACAGCGGCTACTGAATATATTACCATATATTTATATATTTCATTTTTTTTCTGGTTTTCGTTAGCATTTCTTTGTTGTGAGAACACATTCAATTCCTCTGTAAATTCTTCCTAATAAAGAATAGGTCATTGTTTACGAAGCTCCCCTTTCAATAACAACGATTAATTTCCATATTTCCACTGCTTAGGAATGCAAAGTAATAAATGGAAATCATTGTTAACGTTTTCCCAAAGAACACACCTGCAATTTATCTAATGTGAACACACACATACACACACAGGCCAGTACAGTGTATATGTGGGTTTATGCATGTTTGTATTTTTGCTGTGTGTGTGTGTCCATGTGTGCAAGTTTGTGTGCCTGTATGCATGTGTGTGTGTCCTTGTGTGCACATATGTGTGCTTGAATACATGTGTGTATGTGTGTCCATGCGTGCATGTACATATGCTTGTGTGCTTGTGTGTGTGTGTGTCCATCTGTGAACGTATGAGTGCTCGTATGCGCGCAGGTGTTTGTGTCTATGTGTGCACATATGTGCGCTCGTGTTTGTGTGTCCGTGTGTGCATGCATGTGTGCCCATGTGCGTGTGTGGTTGTGTGTGTGTGTGTTTGTCCATGTGATCACCTACGTGTGCTCTAACGCCTTTGTGTGTGTGTGTGTGTGTCCATTCGATCACCTACTTGTGCTCTAACGCCTGTGTGTGTGTATGTCAATGTGATCACCTATGTGTGCTCTAACACGTGTGTATGTGTGTGTGGGGGGGGGGGGGTCATCATTATGAGTGTCAGGCATAGGGCTCCAACATCGATTGATCCGTGTCCTGGGAGCAGGCGATCGTGTGGGCCGCCAGGACGCGCTGCGTTGTGTGTGTGTGGCGGTTTGGCACATGGAACATATAACACACACCACCTTTCACTGATCGATATGTAATCACAAACCAACCTTCCCTGTTCCACACTATATCTCTACTTCCCCCCCGCCGCTTTGCTGCTCAGGTGTCAGCCTGCGCCGTACTTCTTCTAATACTTCTTCAACAACCACTTGAAGAAGGAGACTTTGCTGTTGTTGTCTTTGTGCGTTTTGGATCATCTAACGATCTGTTTCTTATGTCCCATAGACGTGTGTGCGATTGGGCAAATAAAAATAGGAGGGTAAGTGTTTGTGTGTGTGTGTGTGTGTGTGTGTGTGTGTGTGTGTGTGTGTGTGTGTGTGTGTGTGTGTGTGTGTGTGTGTGTGTGCGGTGTGTGTGTGTGTGTGTGTGTGTGTGTGTGTGTGTGTGTGTGTGCGTGTGTGTGTGTGTGTGTGTGTGTGTGTGTGTGTGTGTGTGCGTGCGTGTGTGTTTGTTAAAGTGTGTGCTAAAGTGTGTTTGTGTGTGGTTATGTGCGTGTGTTTTTTTGTGTGTGAGTGTGTGTGTGTGTGTGTGTGTGTAGATGTGTGTGTGTATGTATTTGTGTGTGTTTGTTTATGTGTGTTTGTGTGTGTTTGTGTTTATGTGTGTTTCTGTGAGTGTGTCAACAAAGGGTGTAGGAATGACCCCCTTTCTTTTGAAGTCTCTTTGTGTGTGTTTTTGTGTGTGTGTTTGCTTGTCTAGTATGTGTGGTGTGTGTGTGTGTGTGTGTGTGTGTGTGTGTGTGTGTGTGTGTGTGTGTGTGTGTGTGTGTGTGTGTGTGTGTGTGTGTGTGTGTGTGTGTGCGTGTGTGTGTGTGTGTGTGTGTGTGTGTGTGTGTGTGTGTGGGCTTGGGGTGGGGGTTACAGGCCAGAGCTCCTTGACTACATTGACTCAGAAGGTCTGACGTCATCGCAGTGTATTCCATATGCCAGCGCTTTCATCCTTCTGGAAAGATCCAGATGGTGAGAGAGAGGCCGGGCGGGGAACGTCGTGCCACGTCACTCAACCGCTTCTGCTTATCAAGGGATCATCGCTCCACTGCACGGCCTCGTGTTCTGTAACTCCCTCCTCTCCTTCCCACGCCCTCGCACTTCATTTGTAATACTACTACGGCTACTCCAAAACCCACCGCCGAAACCCCGGGATCACGACACCACCTTTCCCCGCTACGTCTGTAGAGTGTTTGCTGTTGGGACCCGAGGTGTTTGAAAGTAGTATCACACCCTAGAAACCCAAACCTCACCCTCATAATGACTGACTCAAGAGTCTCCACGTCCTTTCTGTTTCTATCATTGTCATAGAGGTCATCCTGTCCATGGCCGCTATGTATTTTTCATCAGAATCACTCCAACCCCCACCCCAACCACCACCATCTCCACCCTTCACTTCCTGGACAGCCATCTCGCAGGACTAAGCATCAAGCGCCTGACATTATCACTGTCCAGGGGGGGCGCAGAGATCATTACCAATTCATGGGGTCTTTTTATGTTTTCCTTTTATTCTTCTTCATCTTCTTCATCTTCCTCATCTTCTTCATCTTCTACATTCTTTGGTTGCTACATGTCTGCTAACCAAAGACAGAACACAGGACATAGAAAAGGCATTTTTTTTTAACTGAGATATGTTCAAAGGACACGTCAGATAAAAATAGAAATAAGCATGCCGTTTTGACACGCTTGAACGCGTGACGGGCGAAATGGGTCCATCGCTCTGTGGAAGGTGGTGATGGGTAGGAGAGACGGGACGGATGACATAGGTGCCGTTTATCGCCTCTTCATGTTGTTATCCTTTAAAGGTGGAGGCCGTCACACATGTGAATAGATGAGGGCATGTCAGTAGCTCACGCAAATTAAAGTAGTATGATTGCATGCTTATGTGCGTGTGTGCGTGTGCGTGTGCGTGTGTGTGTGTGCTTGTGCTTTGGACCATGGTCATCCGTCAAGGTACTTTGCCACGTGTTTCTGACCCGTCCTAAAGGGGTCACGTCAGGTATCATCACAGCACCCTGTGTTTCCTTTGCCCAAATAAAAACAACAGTAATAATGGAAAGTGTAATACTTTCTATCCAGCATAGTAGTGTTTCAGCTTGCGTGGCCAATGATAGTATATATGCCCCCAAAATATGAGTAATAAACACAAAACAATCAAATACCAATAATTCCACAGAAAGGACAAATTCATCATAAAGATACAAAAAAACCAAGGCGCTGTAGACGGCCATCCCTTGTGCTGATTAAAATGCCAGAATGTTTCCAGCAGGAGTCATCCGATAGACATAACCTTTAAGTGGGCCATTAAGAATATATTAAAAAAAAAGCTCATTTCCTGGGGACATGTCGCCGATGAATTATTTAACCATCTGAAATGGGTCGACCCCCCCTAAAATAAAAGATCCCCACTGATGGTCTGTTTAACCCATTCTGCTGCGATGGAGGGAGGGTGGTGGGGAGAGTCCATACCGTTAGTCTGGGAAGAGGGGGTGGCTGAGCCTGTGTCCTTGCATCGTCGACCAGGCGTCCTGTTGGGCTACAGCTCGCCCACCGGGCCGACACCGCTGTCTCTGAGTTCAAATCCCTCTTTTCGGCTAGATTTCTTGTTTAAAAAAAAAGCAATACAAATCAATGGGCCCACAAAACAAACAGAGTGTAAAGCCTCTCCTTTCAGCGCGGCTTTGATGCTCTCGTCAGGTGGGATTAAAAATACCAGCCGGTGCAAAGAGGAGATCAATTGCAACGACTGCGGCAACACAATGTGTAGACACACGCTGGATGAAACGCGACAATGTCACCGCTTGGATGTGACGAAGTAAGTGCTACTTTTTTAAATACATTCTGATGTTCATGGGAGACAGGTTCATACGTGGCAATGGCGGGGTGTGTGTGTGTGTGTGTGTGTGTGTGTGGGTGGGGTGGAGGCCTATTAACTCAGTCGGAATGACGAAGCAGATGACTCGATGGCTCGTGCCTCACCTCTGCTCTTGTTGTCAGGTATCTGTGCTGCTGCCGGACGTCAGAACCCGCCCCTCCCGGTGTCTGCTGAGCTGAGCCTGCTGTAACGTTGCCGATTGTGAAGGTGGTGGTGGTGGAGGTGGAGGTGGAGGTGGAAGTGGAGGTGGAGGGGGCTGCGGAGGCGAGCCTTAAGACGGTTGAGCCCCGTGGCATAACATGACATCCATCGATGTTATCTCCCCTCATGCTCCTCCCACGCCCCGCCCCTTATCCCCCTGCGTCAGCTCTGCCCCAAACACACACACACACACACACACACACACACACACACACACACACACACACACACACACACACACACACACACACACACACACACACACACACACACACGGTGTACGGTGTTGGAGGTACGCAGAGGTAGGCGGATGCTGCGGTGTGTGTGTGGGCTTGGGGGGGGGGGGGGGGGGCTCTGCAGAGTTAACCAACCCCTGGGTGCCCCCCCCCCCCCGTGCTTCAGGCAGCCGCCATAGGGTCCTTGAGCTGAGGTCCAGGCATGCACAGGCAGGCAGTAAGGAGGAGGGGGGAGGGGGTGGGGGGGAGAGTAGTGAGATGAAGGCAGTGAAGTAGAAGAAGAGGAGGAGATGCGTGACGTGGATCTCGGCTCGCTCGGAGGGATGGAGGACAGGGGGGAGGGGGAGAGGGTGGGGGTGGGGGTGGGGGTGGGGGGGGTGGTGATGACGGGGGAAGCCGGGCGATCGTGCCGGAGCAGGCGCCTGGGTGGAGGGGAGCGTGAGAGAGGCCGCGGAGCTGGCCCACGGGGCCCACAGATGGAGCCTCTGGACTGTGGGGGGGGGGGGGGGGGTGGTGGTGTGTGGGGGGTCTCAGATGGACCACCTGGTGGGTCATGACTCACCGGCCCCCCACGCAACACGCCACGCGTCCACCCGCACGGGGACGGCCCATGTCAAGGGAGACGAGGAACCACTCTACTCGGGGCTTCCCCCCCCCCGGAGGATCATGGGAAAGGGAAATTTTCTTTGCAATGCGACGCGCTGATTTCTCACCGTGATCACGGTGACATCCCAGGCTCGGCTCAAAGGCACGGTGACATCGTCCCATCTTGGTGGATTCAAAGCAGCGGCAATGCCCCTGCTGTGCTCCGACACTCTGACACAGTAGCAGTAGTAGTCATTGTCGTCGTAGTAGTGGTATTAGTATGAAGAGTAGCAGAGGTTTAATGATGCACCAGATACATACGAGATGAACATCATTGTACCTCGAATACGATAATGAACCGTTTCAGTTTACCACCTGGATCTGGCAAGGGCAGGCTGGCCTCAGGATTACGAAGCTGCTACATTTTGCCGGGAGCCAACAAAATTATTCCTGTTAGCCAGAATGTTCAGAATGAAGTGTGATGTGAAGGTAGCTTGCAGACGGGAAAGGACGAGCCAGCCATACGGCAAGGTGTTAAGAAAGTGTACCGGCAACGTGCTATCCTTTAACTCGCCATCATTGTGGCCCTGGGTTAAAACCACTATCCATCTCCCCGTGCCAATCTCACTCTTCTTTTACACATGGCGACATGCCGTGTGTCTGACCTGAGTGGACATGACGGGGCTTCTGTGTGTGCATGTCAGTGTGTGTGTGTGTGTGCGTGCATGCATGTGTGTGCATGTGTGTGTTTGTGTGTGGAGTAGGTGTGTGTGTGCTCCAGAGATTCAAGAAAACCTAGCATTCCCTCTTTACCATTTCTACTGTGGCTCCATTAGCCCCCATTAGCACCCAGTAGGTGCCAGGTCACACATACAAAGACGTCCCATCTAGAGAAACACACACACGCACACACACACACACACACACTCTCACACCATCTGACATACAGACCTCGCTCGCGGTCGAGTGCGTTTGACGCTTTTCGCTCGTTTGCTCGAGCGTCGCGTGTGACCCGCGGTCGGTTAGGGTTAGGGTTAGGGTTATGTTGGTTCGTTTTGGAGAGGAGAGGTAGACATCCAGTCCTTTAAAGTCGCATCATGAATCTTTCAGGAAGGCGCATCAGAGCCCATAAATAGCACTATGGACCTGAATAATTAAAGAAAGCTCTGGTGAAAAAATAGGAATCAGGAACTATTGTGTGCTTGCGTGTAATTAATTGCAAGAAGTCATCATTGGCTGCTGAATCATTCATAACAGTTTACGTGAATAAGTCCTGACTTGATTTCTGTATGATCTCGTCTTTCTGAAGTCATTAAAGTTTTGTGAGGAATAATCCAAGAGAAGAGCGGGCTCAGGAGAAAACAGCCCCTTCTCCGCCTCCGGGAATAGATTGAGGTTCAAATCAATAACCCTGGATAAACATTGGCGTTTAGAAATGCACAGAGCAAACATTGACACAAGGCAATGTGAGCAGCAGTGGTGCAAGAACGTCCGCCATCGCTTGACATTCATCCGCCGTCCACCATTCTCCCCCTCTGGCGAAAGACAGACCTCCCTTCACCCGCTGATTCTGGAGCCGAGATCAAAAACCAGCGCTCTGGTGTTTTTGGTTGAGGATAAACTTGAGACAAGAATCGCCCAAAAAGGCTGATAACTAAGCCACTAAGCGGCTGGCACTGTGCGTGTCTGGATGTGATTGTGTGAGGTCGGTGGGGGGGGGGGGGTCAAACAGGAAGAGCCTCATTACAAAGCAGCCTCTCTGACCTTTCACGTGGCGGTTTGTCAATACGTGCTCAATGCAGGTATGTGTTTCTTTTTGATCTGTTTTGACCGGGGGAGGTGGATTTGGCGGAAGACAAATTAAATACATCTTTTTTTTTATGGGATGGTCTGCCTTTATATATCAGGAGAGGAGTGGAGAGGCACACCCAGGATCTGGGTTGAAAGTGACAGAGAATTGGCTGAAGGATACGGGCCACAGACTTTAACCTGGGCTCCCTCAAAGGCTTTAGTTAGCATACTAGCAGGGTCGAGCCTCCCTAAAGAACTCTTTGGGGACTACTTTCAGGATGTAGACAAACGTCTCAATCTTTTCGTTACACGGAGTAAGTGAAAGTACCCCCCGGTGTCTGGTTCAATTCCACTCCATCACCGCTAAAGACGCAGCAACCAACTCCTCAGTATTTATCATCTCCATGATGACCTCTACATCACCATGTGTCTCCTTTTGTTGTCTACCGATACACACACAACAATCCGCAGGAAACATATGTTTTCTGTGAGCAGATGTTCACAACAACAGAAAAAAATGCCCACGCCACTCACACACACAAGCGAGCGAAGGAAGTGCAAGCGTGCACCCAACGTGGCTTATGGCTGTGTGTTGCATAATTGAAGGGTTGCAACATAATGAATGAGGCGCAGTAGAGCAAGAGTTATGGTGGCAAAGAGAGAGAGATAGCTAGAAAGAAAGGGGGAGAGGTCTATAGATAGAAATATATATATACTGTATATATATATATATATATATATATATTATCAATAGATGTAGATCTATAGATATAGAAGGGAAGAGAGAGGGCGCAGAGGGTTTACCCGGGAGGTAGGGGTTAACATGGGATCATCACGTATGGCTGTCAGGCCGAAAACACCACACATTTATGGGATACTTTCATTCTCACTAGCTCCAGCTGGTCTCATGATAGGATTTCTTCCTGTTCCTCTCTTCTTCTTCTCCTCTCTTTCTCTATTTCTCTCCCTCTCTCTCTCCCTCTCTCTCTCGCCCTCTCTCTCTCTCTCTCTCTCTCTCTCTCTCTCTCTCTCTCTCTCTCT
Organism: Gadus macrocephalus; assembly: GCF_031168955.1. Taxonomy (NCBI): domain Eukaryota; kingdom Metazoa; phylum Chordata; class Actinopteri; order Gadiformes; family Gadidae; genus Gadus; species Gadus macrocephalus. The sequence continues at coordinate 6,663,876 of NC_082389.1, forward strand.
CTCTCTCTCTCTCTCTCTCTCTCTCTCTCTCTCTCTCTCTCACTATCTTCCTCTCTCTTATTCAATCACGCTTTTCCACTCTCTCTCACTCACTTGAGTTATCATTCTCAACCAATAATTCCCTCTCTCTCCTTCCCTCTCTCTCTCTCTCTCTCTCTCTCTCTCTCTCCCTCTCCCTCTCTCTATCTCTCTCACTCTTTTCTCTCTTTCTCACTTCCTCTCTCTTTCCACTCTCTCCCTCACTAAAGCTATCCCTCTAACCGACTTCATCTCCCTCTCTCTCTCTCCCTCACTCTCTCTCCATCTCTCTATCTACCTCTCTCCCCGACTCTGCTTAAATCCCACACAAGGACAGGACGGATTTACGACAGAATACAGAGGAGTTGTGCAGCAAAGGAATAAGTCGAATGAATTGGATTCCGATCCACGAGGGCTCATTCCCTGTCACTCGAGATCATTATGTCAGGGAAAGAAACATCATAAAGTGCAAAGTGTCAATGCAAGCGCATATCTTCCATACTGTTCTGTTTCCAGGACACAAGGGAGGATGTGGGCCAATGCTACCACACAGGCTGTGTTAGTGAGAGGAGGAATATATCTACTCTAAGAAAAAAAAAATCTTTAAGACATTGATCTGAAGAGACATGTCCAGTGAAACATCAACGTCTCCTCCATACAAACATGTAGATTGGGTGTACTTTGACAACATAGTTGGTCGTGATTTATTGCCCACAAAGTGGAGACGAACAACATCATCATAGATCTTTTGCAGATACACTCGGGGAGACATTAGCATCGCTGGAGATATTACACATGTTGTTGTTGCTAACAATGACGGTGGTCGTATAGCAATATACCCATATTATTCTTCCAACCTCTATTCTGGAGCGTCGTAATCTTCCATCACTGAGCTAAAGGAGCTCAACAAACCCTGCTGTTGATTCTGTTGACCAAAGCAACTGGTTGTCTGTGGCTGTGCTTTGTTTTAATGTGCTTATAAAACCATCCAAGTCCACTGCTCCAAAGGGGCCGCAAAACCTTGACAATAAAAAACAATATCTGTCAAAGTTTTTGGGGCTGCAGGCCGAAGAGCTAAATTGAAAATGAGAGTTTCTAGACCAATCTAGAACCATCGCATTTTGAATCAAAACAAACCTAATCTTTAAAGAAAAAAAACATCGAACCAAGCGACAGGTCTTTTCTTTCCAACGCTGGTTCACGTGGCCGTCCGGCTCATAGCAAGCCCAGCGGCGGTACATAATCCACACAGAGGTAGAGTGATCGATAAGTCTCCCTAATACTGTAGCTCTGATAACTCCGTCCTGCTTCATCACCACAGCTCTCGCTGGCCTCATGCTCCACATACGCATGGATTCATTCACGCATAGATTAATGACTATGACCCCTTCGACGCTGTGAATGCATCAGCGGTTGAATTACATTTCCATCAGGCAGGGCCTTTCGGGACTTGAAGAAGGAGCTTCCAAGGCAATCTGTTAGGCACGTCGTTTTACCTTTTTAGGAACACTCCTTGTTATCTAAACAAGCTTTACGCTGGAGACGCGCAAATGTTAATGGCGACAGACATTGCTCGCTTGACTGTAGACACTTGTCGACATTATTTGTGCCTTTTTCCCTTCTTCCTTAATTTAGAGATGAACACAGTGTGACAGGATAGTGAAACTTTCATTCCCCCATGGCCTTTGTAGAGTAAGTCACTACTTTTCATGAATTCACTGAATTGTCGACGGCTGATGGTTGGACGTCACAGCGAGACCTTTATTTATTTTTCGGTTTGACAAACCGAGAGTTTAATTAAGAGAAAGAGCGGGGACTGTGAGCCCAGCTTACGTGCAACCGTCTGTCAGACGCTCAACATACCTTGTGTGTTTGTTGGTGTCTTAGAGTGTTCTCTCTGAGACAATAATGTTCTCCCTGGGATCTTTGTTTCACATTTGTGAGCAAACATTTGTCACTGAGTCTCTAATATAAACTAAAGAAAGAGAGGACAGGATTGGACCGTGAGCCTTTAGTTCTCACAAGAAACCCAGAATCTCACTAGAAACCCAGAAGGGTGTAATGAAAAAGTTAATCCATAACATTTCACATCAGGATTCTTTTGATTATGTTTGCAATCCCGAAGCCAGCAATATGGACAATAGTTAGGACGGGTAGACCAAATGTCAATGTTCTATTGTCTTCAGCCTAGTAAAAATGTAAAAATTCAAATATATAGTAATAATAACAACAATATGAATCGCCATCATCATCTTCATCTTCTTATTCATCTTAATATTCCTCCTCACGTTGTTGTTGTACCACCCTCGACCCGTTGCTTTTGAAAGTACATTCCAGTAGTTGTGTCGATGTTATTCAGTAAACCCTCTGCTATTTTCTAGCCTTCAGACGGTAAAATTAGAAATGCGCTGCGCTTCAAACCTCACCTTCACCTCGAGAGTGGTTAGAGGTTCACAAGGAGCCGGGCATTGTGCACCCAGACCACTATTCCACATACCAGACTTTAAAAAACAACATGTTTTTTCCTCATCACTTTGCTTCCCTTTCATTTAAAAACGAATAGACTAGTCAAGGCCTGCCTGGTTATAGAACAACTTTTTATGTGTGCACCGAATTGTCCTCTGGCTAGCCTTTCGAACACACGATAGTGTTGGTTGCCAACCTTCCTGCGGCGCCGTAAGGGACAATAAACGCAGAGTGGCTCCCTCACAGGGTTCGACACAAGATCTTATGAAACATGCAGAGCCGTTGTAATATCGCCGAGGCAGAATTGCGGCAACATCGCTAATGGCCTTTTACGATGGAGTTGGTTCAAATTTGACTCCAACAGTTCATAATAACACCTGGCTCTGTTGCTGTGCTGAATCTCATTAGCGGCGGTGTGATGGGTGGGGCGGTGGTGGACGATTAGCAGGGGGGGCTTTGCTCCTTCCATGTCTGCGAAGTAAAGTACCTGACAGGGATAACAGAGAGAGAGAGAGAGAGAGAGAGAGAGAGAGAGAGAGAGAGAGAGAGAGAGAGAGAGAGAGAGCATGTGCCACTCAGAGCAACCCCGAATGAGTCAATGTTGCTCTACCAAGGTAATTACAGCCTGGGAAATTGAGTTTTAGTGGAAAATTCTCAGTGTTTAATGGCATGCGAGGCGAGTGCAAAATAACGTTTGCTTCATGAATTGATGTGTTCACGTCAGTTGTGTGGTTGTGTTTGAGCGAGCACCACATCCGTCAGAAGGACAACAGCTGCTTTAGCCTATGCGCTACTGTTCTTTAATGCATCCCAGGGTAAGGGCATGCAACAAAACACACACACAAACACACACACACTAGCATGTATACCCTCAACGAGGCATACCCACCCGCATCATTGCACTCATGAATGTATGCACGCTTGCACATGAAAATATGCAACAATATGCGTGATAAAATTCTCTCTCTCTCTCTCTCTCTCTCTCTCTCGCTCCACAGCTAGCTTGCTAGCTAGCGGCAGGCCATATATTTAGCTTGCTGCAGTCCTCCCCACACACACTATGTACCCCCCCTGTCGTTGCTCTCCGATCGGTGGGTTCTCCGCCAGGCAGGCAACCCCATGGCTGCTGCTGATGCATTATTCAGAGCGTGCTACGGAGACGGGGGAGTCGGAGGTCCCCATCGTTGCTTTGATGACATGAAAAGATGTGGCGAGAGAGAGAGTAAGGGAGAGAGAGAGAGAGAGAGAGAGAGAGAGAGAGATGGATAGAGAGACATAGAGAGTGATAGAGAGAGCGAGAGAGAGAGAGATAGAGAGAGCGAGAGAGAGAGTGAGAGAGAGAGTGAGAGAGAGAGAGAGAGAGAGAGAGAGAGAGAGTGAGGGAGAGAGAGAGAGAGAGAGAGTGAGAGAGAGAGAGAGAGAGAGAGACATTCTGGGCAAAGTTTCCATCTGCTGTCATCACTCCTTCCAGGACCACCTTGATCAGGATGCTGGAACAATTGAAACCCCAAATGAGACGTTATGCATGTGTGTGTGTGTGTGCGCGCGAGAGTGTGCGTTCATGAGTGTGTTTGTGTGTGAGTGTGTACGTGTGTCTAGTGCGTCTGTGTGTGTCAAAAGGTAGAGTGCGTATTCACAGGCGTGTGCGGGTGTGTATGTGTGGCCAGTGTCGTCCGTGTGTGTTAAACAGGTGTGTGCATGCACAGACTTGTGCGTTGTGAACAAATACAATCAAGATTCTATCACCTACAGTGTAGATCCTCTAGAGTATGAGTATGTGTGCGTCTGTGGGAGTGTTTATGTGTGTGAGTGTGTGTGAGGTATGTGTGTGAACACACATATCTCCTGTGTGTGTAGCTAATTCCGCTGTTTGCATGTGCAGGTGACGGTATAAGCATTGCCTAATGCTTTCCTCCATCTTGCTCACCCCTCAGGTTTTGGCGTTAATGCAACATGTTCATTAAAGCCATTCATCATATCCACAGCACTGGGTTTCCCCAGTGCTGCAGGCAAAGTCCCTTCGCCCCAACGCTATAAATACCCTTCATGTCGTAAACGCCCTGCCTCTCACGGTCGTCAGTTACCGATCTATTCGTCAGCGCGCATGGCGTAAATGTCGACGCATAACATAGGGTCCTTACGTAAGCTTGAGTCTTTGTGCTTTGTTGCAGAAGATAAAATACGCTGGGACAGGGGAATAATATGTGTTTTTCCGGATGTTTGCGGCTCGTGATGTTGTGATGTTTGCCTCATGGCTGTGTGGTGAAAGATGAGCATGGAAAGCATGCGCTGTGTCCGTGTGTGTGTGTGTGTGTGTGTGTGTGTGTGTGTGTGTGTGTGTGTGTGTGTGTGTGTGTGTGTGTTAGTGTGTGCATGTGTGTAATTCTCTTTAACACCGCTGTGGGTCTGTATGCATGTCTGTTTTGTGTGTGTGTGTGTGTGTGTGTGTGTGTGTGTGAGTGTATGTGTGTGCGTTGGCGTGTTTGTGTGTGCGCATCTTTTCTCAATCAGTTTCACTTTCCACCACTGTTGCTACGCAGGTGTGTGTGTGTGTGTGTGTGTGTGTGTGTGGTGTGTGTGTGTGTGTGTGTGTGTGTGTGTGTGTGTGCGTGTGTGAGCGTGTGTTGGCGTGTGTGTTTGTGCATCCATGTTTTCTCAATCCCTTTCCACCACTGTTGGTATCCACGTGTGTGTGTGTGTGTGTGTGTGTGTGTGTGTGTGTGTGTGTGTGTGTGTGTGTGTGTGTGTGTGTGTGTGTGTGTGTGTGTGTGTGTTTGTGTAATGCTTCCCAGTCCACCTCCACCGCCGTCGGTGTGCATGTACATCAGAGTGTGTGCTCACATTGCGATGCAGGCTTCAGGATCTTCCTCGCCTGTCCATTCATCACCACCCTGCCACTGGCGTAGACCACCCTCCCCCACCCCCTGCTGCTCGTCTTCCAGCGTTATAATCCCACTCTTAGATGTGAACGCACGTCCTGGCCTCCCCCGACCCACCCAAGAACATACCCCACCAACCCCCACCGCAGAGAAAATAATCCATTGATCCCTTTCTATGCGTCAGTCAGACAGAGGCGGCTGGAAGCATGCTCCGTCACGCAGGTCCGTGTCAAGAGTGGTCTCCACCGCTGATGGGGGTGATAGCATGCAAGTCATTAGGGATGCAAACGGTCTATGTGTGTGTCTGTGTCTGCGTCTGTGGGTATGGGCCTGTGTGTGTGTGTTTTCCTGTGTTTTGTTAAGGTGTGTGTATGTGTGTGTGTTCCTGTGCGTGTGGTTCACGTGTGTGGGTGTGTCACTCTATGTGGGTGTTTGTGTTGTTTGTGTGTCTGTGACTGTGTGTCTATTTGTGTGTTTGTGTGTGTGAGGGTGGATACTTTTTTGTGTGTGTGTCAGTTTGTTTGTCTGTGACTGTGTGTCGGTGCGTCTGTTTAGGTGTTTGGGTTTTTGTGGTGTGTTTTTGTGTCTGTGGGTGTGTGTGTTATGTGTGTTGTGTTTGTGTAGGTGTTTGTGATTGTGTGTGTGTGTGTGTACGTGTGTGTGTGTGTGTGTGTGTGTGTGTGTGTGTGTGTGTGTGTGTGTGTGTGTGTGTGTGTGTGTGTGTGTGTGTGTGTGCAAGCATGTGGAGTTGAGGCAGATGGTGTCCGCTGGCTGATTTGTACACCACACTGGTGTGTTTACATCCT
>NC_082389.1:6670144-6740144 GCF_031168955.1 Gadus macrocephalus
TTAGGGACCGGCCTCGTCTTATGCTAACCATGTGGAGGCTATCGCTGTGGAACAAATCAAGGGTCTATTCGTCTAAATATTCATCCATGGCTTGCATTTCTAATCAGATTTATAAAAAAATAAATTGTTTGGTGTCTTTCCTTCTGGCTCGCCACCTGAGCTGCTCAGTGGATAGATAGACATGAACTCAGTATGGAATGGCTGGGAGGAAAGACAAAGGAAAGAATATCCTCTCAAAGTTAATAACAATCACCTCAGGCAGTCAGTATGTGTCAGGTTGTAAATTCTCTGTTCCAGTGAAACGCTTATTTGTCTTGACAGGAAGTTGTGTGTTCATCATTCAGCATTTAAAATACATAAAATGACCACCTTCACACCATAACCTTGTATTAACACTTATCCACTCTTTGATGCGTAAGTGTTTCTCAGAGTTGTCTCATTTTTATGAGCGGAATACCTGGATTTCCATCGTTTTTAGCTGGGTAATTTTTCTGGGATGTATGTGAAGATTATCAGGCGTTTGTGTACTTTTTAGTCTGAGGTCTCTGTTGTCTCAGTAGGCATACACACAGACGCCTATATGCACACACAGTTATATATGCAGTCCCTTTCTTTTCATGCCCTCTCTCCAAACTAACACATAAACATGCTCACATATGACACGCATAAACATAAATGTATCCCTTTGGTGGAGCGTTGCCAAGCACGTCTCCCTGATTGGGTTAGTGGAGCTCTGGTACACACATTACACACTCTCTCTCTCTCTCTCTCTCTCTCTCTCTCTCTCTCTCTCTCTCTCTCTCTCTCTCTCTCTCTCTCTCCTCTCTCTCTCTCTCTCTCTCTCTCTCTTCTGCCACACCCATCCCCAAACTCCTTGGGAGGTGGGTGGGGGTGGGGGCACTTCCAAGGCCAAGGAGGAGGCGGGGTGCGGGGGGGGAGAACAGCAGATGTGCCGGTGTACTCCAACGTCCCGAGCGGCCCCTATTCAGCCGCCGCCAAGGCCTCGTGTTCCAGGGTCCAGGCTCCTCCGGTTTCTCCCGTCAGCCTCCATGGCCATCGTGGACGGTTCATTCTATCGTTTGGTTGGTTGGGAGGTTCTTTCGATTGGTTCATTGGTTTGTTTGATTGGTTTTATGATATGTATATGCCAGTTTAATACGAAGATGAATGAATTTGATGGCAATGCAATACTAATTGTCATCGTTGGCTTGCCGCACGTTGTGATTTTTAATGCTGGTGTTTTGATAGGATTTTATAGCAAGGGTCAATGTTAGAATCGGCTAATCATGCCTCAGACCCTGATTTTATTTACATCATTTGTAATTTATATATTCCTTATTTATGAGTATTTATGTTTGAAGATCAAGACCTGGATCACCATGCCAAAACTACAATGTCAATGTTTTAGCTCTTGGCTTTATAGAGTATATTTCTCACTTGAAGTCACTGAGACAGATAGATTCCCTGGGCAAGGTTGGACTGAAAGAAAGAGGTTCTGTAGTGCACTGTGGACTAGTGATGCCGTGGCTGCAGGACATTTATCTTGATATCTTGTAGGGGACTTTGCGACTGTTTGTATGAGTGTGTGTGTGTGTGTGTGTGTGTGTGTGTGTGTGTGTGTGTGTGTGTGTGTGTGTGTGTGTGTGTGTGTGTGTGTGTGTGTGTGTGTGTGTGTGTGAGAGTGTTTGTGTGTCTGTGTGTCTGTGTGTGTGTGTATTGTGTATTGACGTGAGTAAGAATTGAAAATATGAGTTGAAAGTTAGTTTTTTCTGAGCCTAGATTATAAGACCTAAATCCTAACTTCAAATATGTTTGTTTGTTTTCCTTTTCCTTTCAAAGATTAGACATTCATAAGAAAATCGTGTTGTTTACAAAAATTTATCATACAAATCTTACAACACTTTCATAACATTGAGAAATGTAAAAACCCCGATCTAGGATTTCTGCGTGTATAATGATGTCTCTTTTTTTTTTTTTACTAAGGTTCACTGTAAAACACATTTGTTTTGTTTTTTCAGATAGTTAAGAGATCAAACATTGAAGTAAGGCGTTTGGCGCTTTAAATATACGTAGTATCAACAACAGGCATCTGCTTTGATCTGTAAAACAACTCATGTTTAAAGATCCCCCTTTTTTCATCTTCAAACCTAGTGGTGCACACAACAGAAGACCATGGGGCCTGTTTCTCACAGATTAATAAATCACCGACCAATATTGAACAATCAACAACACCTTATATTCAACATTGATTAATACTGGTCATTGGCTCAAAACTCTCACAAAGACAGAACACACAAACACACACACGCTCACACACACACAAACACACATAAACAAACACACATGTTGCCTGCTCCATCAACATGTATTCTTTTTTCTTTAACCTAATAACTCATTGGCCGTGCTTTTCAACAAAAAATGCCTAATTCTACTACTCTACTACTTCTGGGGCAGACCAAGCCAAGCGACTAAAAGAGTAAAAGGAGGGCTTCATCGTAAGCTAATGTACTGCAGCATCGTAGGGCCACTAAAATTGCCAACTACCATGTGTGGCGATTTTGAATTCATATTTTCATAAAACAATGTAGAAGCAAGGCACAAAAGCCAAAAAACTGTTTCCACCTCTACAGACAGCTCAGGCAATCCTACACACACATTCACATCCACACACAGTCACACACACGCACACACACACACACACACACACACACACACACACACACACACACACACACACACACACACACACACACACACACACACACACACACACACAGAAATGCTTTCACGCATGCATACACCCACAGATGAGCACACAAACAAGAATGCACACCCAGATGCACACTCACTCCAAAAGATACAAGTGCACGCATTTGCGCGCACGCTAACAAAGTATACCACGTGCATACACACACAGGTGCAAATTCAATAAGGATTATATTGATAACTCTCTAGGGGAGCACAGAGCGCAGACTGGTATGCAGGGTGCACGAAGCCACATTTGCATAATATTGAATAAACCCATGAGATATCTCTATATATTAAGAGGTCCAGAGAGGATCCCTTTGAAGGGGTGTATGGGGGAGGGGGGGGGGGGGGGGGGGGTATGAATTTTATACACCTCGGTCCTACTTGGAGGAGGCTAACTAAATGTGGCAGTGGCCATCTGCTCCGCTATGGTGCCTCGCGCCCTGGTGACGGAGCGAAGGGAACGGGGTTTCAACATCTGATATGGCTCTCGCATCAGACTCATTGTCCCGTATTCTTGGACTCTCGCGAGAGAGGCGGACAGAGCGGTCAGGGAGCGGGCGTTTTATCCTTATTCAGGTAATGAACACCTTCACCCAATTTGGGTTTGTTACAACCCAACTCTTTTTAAGCGACTCTTTTAACAATCTCTTGCTCTGTTTGTATTTATTTCGCACGCCCCTCTGTATTCCAAATTGCGTGGCAGCAATCTTTGAGGCATAGTATTTTTTTTCTATCGCTTTTTATTTGTTGCCTCTATTTCTTGTATTTTGTGTCGATCGGCCATGCCGTTGGCATTTCAATTCATCCATTTAGCCTGGTCTCTAGTTTGACTCGCATACCTTGAGTCTAAAATCTCTCTCTCTCTCTCTCTCTCTCTCTCTCTCTCTCTCTTCTCTCTCTCTCTCTCTCTCTCTCTCTCTCTCTCTCTCTCTCTCTCTCTCTCTCTCTCTCTCTCTCTCTCTCTCTCTCTCTCTCCCTTTTCTCTCTTCTTTCGCACACACGCCGTATTTCTCCTTCTCTCGCTCTCTCCATCTCTATACATAAATTACTCTCTCGAAGCTACTCTTGTCGATCACGTGATCAGGATCAGCTCGTCCCCCTCTCGCGTACATCCGACATCCAACGCAATTATCTTTGTCATAACAGCAAACCACATCATTGTCAAATCAACGCATTAACACAACGACCAAACTGCCAAAGAAAATATCAATAAATGCTACTTGTAACAGGACATTCAGAAAGGGCGGGGGCGGGGGGGCTCTGATATAGGCTACATCGACGACGCCAGGCGGGGTGCATCAACAGGTATTTTCCTACCCTTTCCTAATAGCCCACCCTCTTTCATATTTTCGAAATATCTGTGATGCAATAGGGTAGAAATAAGCTTAACAGAAAACAACCAACTCTAAATAGCCACAGCATCAAGGCATGCAGTTTTTCTACTCAAAGTATAACAAGGTTTCCACCTCCACCTCTACTCAAAGTATAACAAGGTTTCAACCTCTAGTCTACAAGCAGCGCTATAGATAATAATAGCCTAAGCTGGGGGGGGGGGGGGATTGCAAATGCATTATGTCTCTGGGTTGTGTTGGCTATCCCATATGTGGACTCGTAGTACAATCTTCGAACAGGTGGGGTCCAGAGTGTAACCAACCACTGGAGCGCAAGGTTCCCAAATCAAACGCGTTGATGTGGATCAAAACAAACGGTGGAATGCATGATGTAGCCTATCTTGTGGTTGTTTTCATGATGGCTATCGCTAACCAAAACTCATTAACACAGGTCTGTCAATCGTTGCTTATCCTCCGATATTTCACCAATTGTAAGGCAAGTGAGCACGCAGTGTTTGCCGCATGGTCTACAGTAAACAAACTCATCCCTCGTCAATATGGGCAGTCAGACCATCGCCACCAAGACTTCAAATAATTGTTTTTCTCAAATCAGTGAATTTATTTTCCCCTCAGAGGATTGGCTACAACCTAAGCCAGTATAACCCCCCCCCCCCCACACACACACACACACACACACACACACACACACACACACACACACACACACACACACACACACACACACACACACACACACACACACACACACACACACACACACACACACACACACACACAAAGCCCAGTGAAGGCGTCTGTCTGGGCAGAGGGGCAAATATTTAGATTCCTTTTTAGTTATGCTTTTTTACAAAGCATGCTCACTGCTTCTTTGATGCCTGTTTTTAAAACAACACCACAATAAAAGGAAATACTAAAACGTTGGTTACAAAAATAAGTATAACATTCAATACTCTGATTGTCTTTTTAAAATCTATTTATTTTCTGCATATGTAGATGACCTTTGAAGATGTCAAGCGCATAACGTTGAAGGTGCACACTTATCATTTTTTTTCGAATGTCTTTTTTTTGTCATTTTGTTTTGTTTTTTTCAACATATTGACATGAAAATAAAATATTGGTCCACAAAGTATATAACTGTGCGGTATCAAGTGCTTTTGTACAAAAGAAAAACGATATTATTATTAAAATATTCATTTAATGGCTTTTACTTGATACATAAATACATGTTTAAAGAACACAGGCGCAATCCACTGTTTGTCAGGTATATCTGAATGACTTGAACGACTGGATATTTACACAGGAGGGGCAGTTTTGGGGGAGCTGCTTTAACATCGCTACAAATACGCGAGTCGACGTCCTTTGTTCCTCACCCTCTGTCTGTACCTTCTCCCCAGGACTGCTGCGAGGTATTTCTTCACAGCCATCTGTTTTCGATGGCGGCTGTAGCTGTCGGTGAATATCCCGTCCGAATGCCTTTTAGATAATGGTTCCGACTCGTCCTCCATGCTAGTCTCTTCGCTGCAAAACAGGAACACACATCATGTCAGACTACAGGTTGCTGCACTGAAAAGCCAGCCTCATCCTTGCAACATTGAACTGCATTTTTTTTAACAGTTTTACTTTCTGATTTTAAGGATTGTAAGACTGAAACATCGATTTGCCTGTTTTAGCATTTTTATTATTCAAGGAAGTGTTTCCTATTCGGGATTTTTCGTTCCTTAAAACCAGCGCGGACGCCAATGTTAAACGAATCAGGGCTTTAATCCTGTCAGACAATTGTCATAAATGATTCATTTGCATCCCATGACACATTCTGGCGCGTAGAGAGGCCCACTGGGAAAATAAAAATCAAGTTATCGATAATCAACCTTAGTATTTTAATCTAAGTCAACTGACCTATCGTTGTGATAATAAAACATAGATAAAACATGATGTTTGTGGTTTTGTGCGTGTTAAAGGGGTGGTCGGTCCTAATGAACGCAATACCACGCCCGCTATAGAGATGCTCACGAGGGCATCGAACATTTCTATAGTGGACTTTGTTGCACAAAACGAAAGTGAAACCACTACAGAAAAATGATACGAAGGAGTCGAGACAATGATGCAGCAACCTGAAGCTGGGCGGCGCAGAGCACAGTGTGATGGCGGCTTAGTAAACGCTGATAAGAAATGCCCTTACCCTACACGTATTGTCATCAGAGAATGCAGATATTGTCTCGCTGTTAACTGACCCAGGATCTCCCTCAAGGCTCTATCTAATTCTTCCTCTGCATGCCTCTCTGTTCTGAGATGATAAAACGCGAAACACATACATCGTCAGTGACCAAAGCACAGACAGCATGATCAGAAGTAGCCCAAAATGTGCCTTTAAGTTCAATGTCACAGCAATAGATAAACCGTATGCAACCTAATGCACACACACACACACACACACACACACACACACACACACACACACACACACACACACACACACACACACACACACACACACACACACACACACACACACACACACACACACACACACACACACACACACGTGTTTCTAACCTATTTTTTCTAATCGTTACTTCATTAAGAATTTACATCAGCATTTTAGGCTACTAGATATGAAAATAACATTGAACAAATAAAATGAGTTACTCTGGAAAAACAAAGCAAGCAAACATCCAAAATGTTTTAAATGGAATTGAGTTCCATTATAAGTCTGTACTTGAGAAGGGTAGAGGGTTATTTACCTTTTTTCTGGAGGGTAGTACAGTGTGTACACGTCGTCATCTAAGGATGGTGGGCTTCGTATAGCAATTTGATCACTGTCAAACCCCATGTCCGATAATGAATTCCCATCTTCATCGAAAGCGTCATTATCTAGTCTGGAATAGAAAAAACGAAATCGAATAATTTGATTCGTGATCGTTTGGGGAAAAGAAGGAAACACTATAAATGGCACCAGAATAATCGAATAAGGCTCCAACAAAAATAACCGAGGTAACGTGATATTTTAACTCTGTAGTCTAGTGGAAAAAACTGAAAAAAATAAACATTTTCTGCTAAAGTGATGATGCAATTCCGCATACAATAATTTACATTTTATTGTTTCGGACAAATATGCATGTGATGGGTTGCCGAGTCTCCATTGGCTGACGTGTCATTAATTATTAAGGCCTAGAGATAGAGAGACAATGGGGATGGACACGTTTACGTGGTGGGCCTTAGGGAGCGGAAATGCGATTTATAAAAATCTGCAGCGTATAATTCGAACGAATGAATAAAAAACCACGCCTAAATTATGGCTTTGCTTTGGATTGACAATTTTTTTTTATAATTTAGGATAAAGCATTCCTATTCGTTTCGCCTCGCCTCCTCTCGGTGACGCCTCTCCATCGTCATCCCCAGGGCTATCCGTAGCACTGACTGCACTCTCGTCTTAAACAGGGGCTGTTCTATGCACCGTCCCGATGGACCCAAACCACTACGACATTTCCACTGTCATTTTCCAAGAGTCAGTTATTTGTGGAAGTGGAAAATAATTGCCATATCAACGATTGTTTTTCTCCTTTGTTAAATAGCAGACGCAAAAAAAGAGATAGCGTGCGTAATTACGCTTGTTGGAAATAAGGGATACCCGATCCAGAATGACGCGCTATACACACAGTAGCCTAGAAACTGTACTGCAGTGGAATAGCTGAACGTACAATACATGTTCGTTTTAATCGAATACTGTTTTTTTTTAATATCCGGACTATCACATGTATAAACAAAGTGGAAGAAAAAGCACATTCACATACCTTATTTTAGGGTAACTTAATCCGATAGGTGTGCAGTAAACACTGTAGTGCATTATGATTCCGTAGATGAGCAAGACTAAAGTCGCTTTACTCGAACTGGCCATGCTGTTGGAATGGAAAAGAAAAAGAAAAGAGATGTTAAAACAATTGAATACAACCATTGCATTCCAAAAATACTTATTCGCATTCTTTCTGTAATAAAATCACAGGCTACCTTACGATATTCCTAACATTAATCAGCTGGATTGGTTAAAGACAATTAAAACCAAGTATATAGAGGCACACTCCGTTCTACGAAACACTGTTTTCACGCTCCTTATATAACTCCATTCCATAAAAGTGCAGAATTGATCGTAAATCCACAACAAATTGTGCTCCTTTGGAGGCAATCACAAAGTTAAGAGAGAAAAAACTGGAAAAACGCTGCAAAAGAAAAATGTAAATTAAAAAAATCCAACTTAATCTTGAGCTCCGTTAGGCCTATATAATTGTTCCGTGTTACTAAAGCGACCGAGGCTGCTGCATAAAGCGGTGAGCACGTACCTATAGCAGGGGTGGAAGAGAGGAGCGCGGTGGGATGTGATCCGGGCGCGGCTGTCGAAGCGTGTGAGAGAGATAGAGATCTTCCTCTCGGCACCTCTTATTCTCTTCCCTTGCTCAAGCGCCGCTGCCGTTTCCCCTTATGTTCCCCTCAACGCAGCGCAATCGCACTTTTATACACACAATAGGTGACTAAACCGGTCGTTGAAGCAAAACAAAAACTGAAAAGTATACCTCCGTGCGTCTACATATCTTTGCACAAAAAAGTTTTTGTCCTGCGCTCCGATTCGCCTTGGATTTTTATCCATGTATCGCGAGCCTTGCCTTTTTTTCAATAAGTCACATTAAGGATGCTATAGACGTCATCAGGCGTTCCTCCCGGAATATAATAGTACAGTTCCTTCCTCATCGATGCATCCGTCAGACTCATTCCCCCCACCACCCCCACCCCACCCCCTAAGGAAGTTTACTTCGAAACTTAATTCTTCTGAAAGGGGCGATTGCATACATTTATGAACTTTACACGAATCGACGTGACGGTCAGCACAAATCATGTTATCTCTCAACACGACCACTGCGTCTCCCACGCGTCATCGATAACTCCAATTAGGGTTTTATGATTATAGCTGAGCTGGGAAATGATCATATTTTTGTGAGAAATGATGGTAGCGCTGTCTCCGTGATATGGACTTCGGGGAGTAATGCTTGGGACCGCGTTTCCGATATAGAAACCTCAGGCGTTCGGGAAACGGGAACTGTCCAGTGCTGAAATGACGAGGACAATTTTGTTGCTCCCCAAGTAGTTTTTTCGACTATGAGCCTATTAATCTATATTACAAAACATGAATTGCGGATTTGGATCGATATCAAATGTATGGTTCATCATGGCTTTCAATCTCCTCGTTTCCTAAAATCACATTTCAATATGTTGAGTCTCACGCAACCTAAAAATATACATTTATAGACACAGGCCTATGTTTGATATTCTTTATAGGCTATAAGTGGGCTAGGCCTAAAGCTCTATACCCACACCCAAACGAATCGCTCAGGTGTAGGCCTAAGACTATTTTACAAAGTGTTATAATACAGAAATTCTCATAATTATTCTCAATATATACTTATTTCATAAAGGCTTTGAACGGTGTGTGCGGCTCCAATTCCCAATGGCCTACCCGGCCATGCGCCTTGTCACCGTTAAGGCCCGTTACCATTGCGCCGATTCCAATTCATTTCAGCCTCAATACGTTCACGTCAGAAAGAGTTGACTCTGACGCAATATGACGAACACGCAGCCGTCGCCATACAGCCCATCCCAACTTCTGTTACAGGGCGTGATTCAAAAAGAGTGAATGCGTCGGCAAGGGTTAAAACTAAAGAAAGACTCTCACCTTAATACGTGCGCTCGTTCCCACCGTGACCAGACAAATCGCTTAACAAATGGCGCCACCATGAGGAGGAGAAGGACACAATGCGGACCGTTTGACTCAGAGGATGAATCACCGAGAAAGCTTTACGCTCCATCTTTTTTTCTTCCTTTTTTTGCCAGTTTACTTTCTCTATAGTGAAATAGAAAACCTAATATGGCAATGAAACAAGCCCTGATATGGGCTATAGGCCTAACTCCACCATAGCAGGACACCTAACAACCTTTATTTTCATTATAACACCCAATTAAATGTATGACATATTTAAGTCAGTAAACTTCATTTTAATCAATACCAACATAGAGGTACAACAACAATAATAATAATAATAATAATAATAATAATAATAATAATAATAATAATAATAATAATAACAATAAGTAACATTCCATTATATAGGGAAAAATAGGGACTTAAATTCCCTCCCCGAACAGAGGGCATGTCAATTACATCCAAATAATTTCACGGGCTGAAAGTGGGCGGAAGCCTGCAAGCAGAGACTGAAAAGGAGACATATTATACCACAAGGTGTGAGAAAATCTGCCCAATATGACGTCACTAGTGGGCGTGTCCACCAAGATCTGTGCTGGATAGATCAGTCTACCAGCCTATACCCAGTGGACTGAAGTAAACGTTGCTCATCCAGCAGTTTAGGAAGAACGGAAAGGCAATTAAATATATTATGTTGATGGAAAATGTTTATTTTTGTAAGAACCGATATGAATACAAACATTTAATCAAACATACTTAACTGAAGATTTCTGTGTGACCTGGAGCAGAAAGCCGGCAGGTTAGGCCTAGTCATCAAAGACTGAAATCTTGTTATTCATGCAGGTTGTCATGCTTTGTCCCAATGCGAATGGCCAATGTGTATATTACGGTGTGTTGAATTATACTATAATACGGCTGTGCTCTGGTTCCGCAGAAATATAATAACTATAGTAGCCTAAATAATAATTGGTTCAGGAGTGAAGTCACAGAGCCAAAGTTTGCGGGGGATGGATGAAGAAGAGAGGTAGGTTGCCTTGAAGGACCCGGATCATCTTCGAGTACTTAGAGGATATTGATTAATTTGTGTGTATGTTCAGAAACTCCCAATGCGTGTTTTGGGGGTAAGTTGTGTGGGGAAATAAACCTGAAAAACGTTTTGTGAAACCCACAGTCTGTTCAGAGAGACATCTAATTTAAAAGGCACACTTTTCGTAGAAATCTAACAACGGCTGAATACAGTCAATATTTTTGAACTAGCTATCTCAGTAAAAGGTTTCGGACAAATAAAAAAAAAGGTGTAGCCTACTCACTTGTTGATAAATTAATATATTATTTATAATTATAGGCTAAGTTTAGGTTGTAAGATAAATGTCAGAGAGGGAAGACAAAACAAAGAGATGCTGACAGAAAGCTAGACGGATAGAAGATAATAGATAGATAGACCTTGAACAATAAACCCACAATTACCAACACTGCAATGGGAACTTTCGAACTGGGATTGGCTATATAGCCCAAGAAGAACAAGACACAGAGGACCAAATATCATCCGTGACCTTGAGTGATCGCCTGCATTTATGAGAGAGCTGGATGGATTGCAAAGTGATCCACCAGCCAAACATTCTTCTTTTGGTAGCCCCCTTTATGAGGCTTTTAAACGTGACTCAGAGTTCACAATAGGCTACGTCATTAGCTCAGTGTCCGCCGACATTCCTCAAACTCACTTGTGTAACTCGTCAAGAAAAAGCCTTTGAAGCAATGTATTCAGTTCTGTAGTGGCTCCACAACAAGATTTCAGAGTTTAAAGTCAGAACTATTTTTTATTCTGAGTTTAAAGACATAATTCTGAGATAAAGTTAGCACTCAAAAAAATCATCATATAGCCTATGTGTAGGCCTATTCTTTTGAGTCCTGAGTTTAAAGTCGGAATTCTGACTTGATAGTCAGAATTCTGACTGCATCTCAGAATTCTGAATTCACAGTCAGAACTCTTTTTAATCTGGTAGTTGAATTTTGAAATTAGAGTCAGAATTCCGAGATTACAGTCTGAACTCCAAAAAAAGAATCACCTGTGGCCCTATTCCTATTCCGTAGGATGGAGCTAAAGAGAGAAAGAAAATAAAGCTAAACCCAAAAAAGTATATTATAAAAGTAATATCAGAAAATCAGTTGAATGTATCCTTCCATACAAGGTATTTCAGATTAACGCCTAATTCACTGTTATTGTGATAGGCGTAACAAAGGCTTTAAGTGCAAAAACGACAGCGAGGGAGGTTTATTAAGTTTATCAGTGGCCGTTTCCAACATCAAAGCCTAGAGGGCGCCAATGCCATTTGGATTTGGTTCAACTAAGGTTCAAAGGTTAAACGACCCTAGACATTTGTGGTTATTTTAACTATTTATTTATTTATTTAAAATTTAAAAAAATATATATATATATATATTCAAAAACGATGCACAGTTAAATTGCCAGGAAAACAGGGGCGGTCAGGGATGATTTTCCACACCAATATGCATTTGGGATGTCGGCCATATTGAGTGCATGGGAAATCCTCGCTAAAGGGGATGATTCTTCCTGGCCTCGTCCTAGCTGCTACTTCTATTGTTGTGGGGCTCAATGGAGGCTTCGCCGGTTCCTGTTTTTGTTATTCTCCATGGTCGACGATCTCCGCCTTCGTGAAACAATCCAGGCATTTAATATACATGCGGTAACGACTGGTCGATCCTTGTGATTGAACATTAACACAAGGGACCTTGGGATTGTACGTTTGTGGGCGCACGAGAGAAGCCGCCATGGGACCGACCGAAGACTGAGATTTCACAGTCGAGTCAGCCTTCGTAGGGTAATTCCTCCTGGATTTTAACCATAAACTACGTGGAACAAACGCCACAGGACGTATGTAGCCTCACCCCGAAGCAATAAAGGTCTCTTTTAAGGTAAGTGTTTTTTTTTTAAAGTGAACATTTGAGCCGAAAGTAGTTTGGAAAGTAAACGGTGGAGGGATAGGTTTTCGCTGACTGTGTCGCTTTAACAACATAGGAAGAAGTTAAAACAATTGTCCAAGACGTCTGTTCATCTTGCTTCACAGAAACAAGGCATGGGAGTTGAATTTAAAATGCGTCCCGAATTGACGGCAATAGTCGTCTTCGTGTTATGGTGGCTGTCTGGAATCGCCTAAGCTTTCCTTCCAAAGTTAACCTACGAGTCTGTCTCCAACACATACAAACCTAACGTTACCGTGCTGAGGCCTATGTGATCTGGCCCACAGACTGTACAACATGTGATGGACCTATAGATCATATTTTATTCCCAAACATTTACTTGGCACTTGAAAACACCGCACGATTTTGAGTCGTGTCATATATATATATATATATAGAGAGATGGATTGATACATGAGTAGGTTACTGTCCTCATTTCATTATACACATTAGTTGCCTCTATTCTAGTGTTTAATTTGTACTGATGTGGTTCCTCCCTCATACTTGGAGTCTCAAAGTGTGTACTACTCGCCTGCGGGTGTGCTCTAGCAATGTGTGTGTAGATGCAATGTTGTCCTCCAGTAATCCCCCTCTATGGTAATCCTTCAGTCTGTGCAGTAGGCCTACTACCCTGGACGACACTTTGGTCGTCTCCCATTTACACTCGCTCTCTCACTCGCACACACATGCACACTTGCACACAGACAGCTGGAATGGAGTAGCCTGTTGGCAGCTAAGTGAGGAGCATTCACAGGTGGTGTTTGCTGGGGAAGCTGGGCTGAAGGATCTCCACTCCTTGAACATCCCTAGCTGTATAGACGTTCACCATTTGTGTACATTATATGCGTGGTATGTTTGTAAGGCAAGCTTCCATTAGCTTGCCAAAATGTTGATAATCCTCAAAAGAACAATTTCCCAGATGGGTTACATTGGTGGGGAAGAGAGTGAACGACAAAGCTGTGATGATGTCTAAGTCAGCAGAATTCAGCGGATGTCTATGGTGCTGTGGCTTTTGTGTTCGCCGGACAGGGACAGAACTATAGGGAGAGCTCTTCTTGGAAGATGTCTCTCTCCCTTGCCCACCCTGACTCAATCCTTTGACAGGCACAGCAGGTGGTCTGAATGGCATGAATGGAGTCGGAAGGAAGTCCGTCCCCACCCCCAACTCGCTCTCCTCCTCTGCTCTCTGTGATTGGCAGAGATTGCAGGATGCCCCAGTGATAAGCACCACAGAATGTCTGCCAGGGCTGTGACCGAATTACACTGCTTAGTGTGGGGTGCCTTTCGTATGCTCTCATTCCTTCTGGCTGGCAGCCCATATCAGCTGAACAAATGTGTTTTTCTTATTTCTTTAAAGCCTGACCTGCTTATATATAGAGGCAATGTATTTTAGCCAGTATAATATCCAACTTTCATGGTGGTTCATGCAATCGAGCTCAGGCTCAGGCCTATTTGAGGTTGTGTGAATCAACAGGCACTGAGGAGACTTAAAGGTGTGCCGAAAGTGAGTGCAAACATGACGCAATGCTGTGGCTCAAAGGTTACAGCACCTTTTCCAGAACCTTTTCACCTATCTGATTAAGCACCTCAGCGATAGGGTTCTTGATGAGTGCTAGTTTAGCTAGCTTCCAAATACATTTCTCTCTGTCTACTTACTTTACCTTGCTGAGCTACCCTAGCTGGTTGATATGTATGTTCAAGGCTAAGCATGACGTTGATACTGTGAAGCGTGATACTACCATGTCTGAGCCTAGGTGATTGACTGAACTTTTACCTTTTTTTTTCTTTCAAGAGGAGTAGCTTGACCTCAAGTCATGATAGTCCTTTTCTTTATCTACCCCAGGGCAATTTATCATGAACTGCTGTGGCCATAACAATAGTTGATTTATGTTTCTATAACGCTGTTGAAAAGGTTATATTGCTCTTAATTTGACAGGTTATACCTTGCATCATTATCATAAAAAACGATGACAGTGGACCTGATTCAGGGAAAGGCTCCTATTCAGTCTTGTGTTCTTATCTCGGAAATCGTATTGTCCAGCCCTAATGGGATTCCCCCATCCCAGTCCTGGAAAATTGTGTCATGAGGCCCAGTGAAAGCCAGCATGTCCCTTTTAATGTGACGCTCCATGTTTGCTGTCTGGCCCCAAGCCCCCCTGGTCACATGTCCTCCTGGGAAAGGCTTGGCCTCCCAACGTTTGTTTGAGCGCTACACATTTTGTCAAATCCCCTTTTACCACAGCATGATGGGTACAGCTTTCAAATGAGAAGTAACTGCTGGTTCACCCAGTTCTTGTTTTGTGACTCTGCTTTGTAAAGTCTGCCTTGTGGGTTAGGAATACAGCAAACAGGGAAATTGAAATGAGTTCTATATTGTTCCTTATTTCACTTGTTGTTCTAAGTGCACCTACAATCAGGCTTTTTTATAGGCTTATTGGTTAAACCTTTGTAGAGTAATTCTTTCCTCAACATTGCCTATTCATTTTGTTCTGTATGCAAGGGTAGATGTATGATTAATTTGATAAATGCGTAAATGGAAGCATTTCTTTCCAACACCCGTGGTTTTGCCCTCTCTAAATGACAACTCCTAGAGTAGTCATTCATAATCCAATTCGTGACTAGAATCTCATTTGTGGCCTGTGCTTGTGCACACATATTTCTGCAGTCTGTCACCCTGTTCCCTTGGAACCAGCAAAAGAATGGTGCTTTTTTCACCATTGCAAATATTATTATCTATTTAACAGCCTACTATTAACCACGTCCTCGGGAAGAGGGCAGCCGATAATCTGACTTTGGGCCTGTCCACGCACAGAGCCGAAACGGGCGAAACCGATCCGGTTTTGTTTTATGCGGTTCAGGAATATCTAGTTGTATGTAATGTGGTTGTAGGCTGAATAATGAGATGGTACCAGCCAGGGGATGGGTAGTTTGATCAAGAGAACTGGGTATTTTTCCTTGTCCTTAAAGAGATGGCCAAATGCACTACAGTGTCTCAAACCCTTTTCCTTTCCGCATCCCTTTGCTCTCAACGCATCTTGGTGCAGAGACCGCATGTAGCCTGGCATCGCCAGACGAACTGCAAGATGCAATTAGGCTGGAACATCTCTGTTCATGTTCGATTTCCAAAGGGAGTCACCTACGGGCCAAGACCAAAAGACCCCTGGACGCAGGTCGGATAGGAGGACTGCAACAAAACGGGTGATGGATCTTCCTTCTCAGCAAAAGATAGAAGCACTGTCGTTGCTTCTTCTTTGAGTGAAAATATACCGTACAGTTTGTTTAGTACTGCCTCGGTAGAGGAATTGACCGACCGTTTCACAACAGCGACAGACATCTTTGTTGTTGTTGAAAAGGCCTCTGCGGCACTATGGCGCTGCTCTACTCCGTCATCATGTTTATCCCAACTCGTATTAGATAAGCACTTGTGAAATGGTCAGTCTATCACGTACCTGGCAGACATGGTTCTGTATCGGAGTGTAGCCAGTCCTTATCTGCAGCAGAGCAAATCTAAACTGGAGCTTGCAAGATTCGTCTGGTTCCAAGCCTAACCATAATGTGGAGTCTGTCAAAGAGGAATATGTTGGGATAATGGCGTCTTTGTCATTGTCATTCATAACCCACCTATCGTAAGTTATTTCCACATGTATATCAATGCATGATGGTTTGGCAGCCTACTACTACTCTACTACTGTGGTCTGTGTGGTGGTCTAGAGAGGTAGAGGAATTGTTGCCTTCTCACAACATTATGGACTTGTGCTGCGGAGCGGAGAATGTTCTACCATCACTATCATATTAAGGGTTTCCCCTCTAAAACAAGCTGACTTCCTAACGGCTGACTGAGGAAATGTAGTGAATGTAGTGTACTGAATCAATACAGTCATTCCCGTACCACTTAGTTAGTCGTACTGCTCAACGAGACTGCTCCATAGGGACGGCCACTGTTTACTTTGGTCACCATTTATTTTGGTATTGGTCAATCATTTAAACCAACCTCCACCCATTTTGCTTTTGTCCTATCCCTTTGCCGTGGACAGCAGATGTGTGCTTTTGTTCGAACGGAGGACGCAGGCAGATGCTTCCAGGCGGACTCTCCACGGTGCATTACTGTGTTTTTGTCGTGAGGTCGAGATGAGCATTGCGACACTGCTGTCCTGTCGTGAGCACTCAATAGCATTTGCACTGGTTATTGTTAGCATTTGTATGGCTTTCCACTGGTCAGGGAAATGTTGAGGATACTGCTGAATGTGGGGAGAACCACAAGGCACAGTCTTCCACTCCCTCTTTTCTCCATAACAAAAGATGAATTAGAGGGTTTTAGACGGGCCTGAAATACACTTTTTGTAGTCAGTTTTAAAAGGAGGTGTCATCAGGCTCCCTTTTCACCAGGGATGGCTCTGTGGGTGCACCTCCTAGGATAGGTATCAGAGTAATGCTTTATTCTAGCATCGAAAAACAGTGACGAAAAGACCAAGTCAATCCAATGGGATTCACATACAACTTCTTACGATGGATGCAGAACAAAATGCATTCTCAAAAGATCTCCTCTCACTGAAGCATCCATAGTTTGTCTAAATTCCTTTGATTAAAGGACATTATTTAACAACCAAACTCAAATAGGCCCTTTCTAAAATGTGTAATATGTAATGGAACATCCACGGCGTCATCACTTGCAAAAATAGTGAGCAAAATGACTAATGTGCATGCACACAACTAACACATTCATGTACACAAATCATTATTGCAAGCACTTTAACTGTAGCCTGGTCCTACCAGAATCTCGTACTTCATTTCATTTGCACAGAGTGTCTGGACCCACTCAATTGACTAACATTAACTCACTTGAATGCGGGTGTCTGTGGAAGATTAAAACTATTGGATCTGCCCAGTGCCACTCTGGATCTGCCATAACCAATCGCTTACGTTTGGCCAGGAATCATATTGCACGCAGGCTGTAAACAAACCAAACACTGTGCGTGAGCCGTGAAGATGTCCGGCAACGAGAGCTGACTTTAACGTCATTGTTCTCAGCCACTCCTCTGTTCGCTGAGTGGACACACAAAATTTAGACGGAAATAACCCACTTGCATACTGCAGACCCAGACCAATGCCGTGTTCCAATGCCTGTACTGTCCGTACTTACTAGCCAAATTTTAAGTACGTAGTACGTTCCAATTCAGATCTGGCGAAAATAAGTATACTTCAAGGACCCGGATGTCGTACTCAAAACGGGCTAATCGTGAAGTGTGGATCGAACATGGACCTATTATAGAATGGACACCGGATTCCAAAATGGCGCCTATTCATTCCTATGTAAACTGCTCACTGGCGCAGGGCAACATCAAGGAGCGATATGCTTCCGCATCATTGGTCTATGGCTACGCCCTATTTCATGATGTACCGGATGCAGAAATATAGAACGCATGCGTGCCCATCCCCCCACTCCGGTCCAACAACAATATAAAATGATACCGTAATGCACCTGTTCTTTGGCTTTGGATCTTTTGAATAAATGGATCAATACATGATGAATCACAATGATCGCAAGCAGAGGACCGTGAGAGTTATTGAGCAGCAGATGAACCAGTCTAAAAATCGGACACGTTAACGGAGCACTGAACTAGGCCCTATCGGATGCCATTTGTTTCACTACGACTCCTTTCAGCTGCACACCCCTCTTCCCCAGCGAGATAACGGCTAATGAAACGCTTGAGGTGGCGTTTTGAAAAGAAAAAACTTAATTTTTTTAGGACATGGCATGAAGGTAATTATGAGCCTTTGATTGATATCCAGACATTTTTCGCGGAGACACATTCCTGTTCCCCACTTGTATTGGAGTGAACGGAGATATCTACTTCTGGGTCCCATGATTTGAGGGACCCGTCCACAGCCCGCTTAAACAGCTGCAATACCAGGCTTGGCCGCTGAGTACTGGTGGATTGCGGAAATGCAGTGTTCCTGGGGGCCTGGGATCGTAGGACACTTTCCGTACTCAACGGCAGCCATCTTAGCCAGATTTTTTTGGCAGTGATATTCCGCCATAAACATCTCCATCCAAACTATCATAAAACGTTCATGTTTCGGCTGTGAGCTACCTCCTTGCTCTCTGTGCCAGAGAGCATTGGTCTCGCATTGCAAGTGAAATTGCTGGAAAATGAACAAATTTCACACACAGCATTATCGACCTCCCTGAGGGACCTGCAGGCTTATGAACTATTCATGGCCATATCAGTCTTCAGGACGACAGGTACAGAGAGGGAGCCGTACATTTACAACCCTGACCTCCTTTTAGCTTCTGCGGATTAATCTTGTTGAAGCTGGGGTGGTAATGTTGCATTCAAAACAGCCTTTACCAACCTCTAAAATAACTAAGTGGGTATTTTACATAAAGCTGATGAGGTGAAACAAGTGTCAAGCCTCGATCATTTCATCACAAATTCCCCTCAGTAGAATGCTTACATTTGGTAAAGGATCTGAGGTGCAGCTTTTTAACGTTGCGGATTTCCACTCCAAGTTAGTCCGTCGCTAAAATCTTTAGTAAAGATCACAAAATAGGGAAAAATTGGGTGTTCTAAGGCAAGGCAACTTAATATAGCATTTTTCATGAAGGAGGCAGACTATAAGTACTTAACATAGAAACATCGCCATACCATCAAATTTAATATTAAAAAAGATAATTGAAAAGTAATAAAATGGATACGTAAAAGAAAATAAAGTAAAAGAATGCTTTGTTGAAAGCCTAAGCCTCATAACATCCGTCAATTTTCTTCCGGATAAGACAGTAGGACAATCCAGGATTATGTTGACTTTGGTCATAGGGCAAAAACTTTAGCCATGTGTCGGTCCCTTCTCAAGCTACAAGATACCACCACCCCTGCTCTGTCACATTCACCATGTTGACTTGCCCTCCTTCCAAGAACATATGTTGGTTTAGCTTTAGCTTTAAGCATTTAGCTCAAGCACTGCCTAGTGCCTCGTTGGCACTTTAAAGCTACGAGGTGGCTGACATGCAGGTCAGCGCAAGGTCAAAGGTGGCTGTCGGGTTCACAAAGACCTCTGTTGTGGCGTCAGTGGCTGCTCTATTCAAACTATGTCACCAACAGCTGGTAAATTCCCCGTCTTGCCCCGACTTCCTTCGACAATGAAAAAAATAAATAATAATCCAACC
This sequence comes from Gadus macrocephalus, assembly GCF_031168955.1. Lineage (NCBI taxonomy): Eukaryota > Metazoa > Chordata > Actinopteri > Gadiformes > Gadidae > Gadus > Gadus macrocephalus. Next base: position 6,690,138 of record NC_082389.1, read on the forward strand.
TCGTCCCAGTCCAACCATGCCAGTCCGAAGATGGAGCGATGAATAGGTTTGGAATTATCAAACAATGGTCGGTATATGGCGGTGTCCTTATTTTTCCCAATGAGAAAGTGAAGGCGCTACATTTATTGCCCTGGTGATTGGTGAGTCACCCTCTACTAACCAAGTCTATGCCAAGGAGTTCTGCATCCTTCTCCAGCTGCTCTCGATTTAGCTTGGGCCTACTGACTTCAGGTCTGACTGAACAAGTCTGCATATTGGCTGTGCTACTGGCGATACATAGGCCGTAATTACCATATCATGCCTCTAAATACTTCCCATTTGCCTCTGAATTAAGATGTCCATTTATTTAAGATGTTCATCTTCTCCCAGGTTTGCTATGGCTGTTTTCATCTCAATGCTGAACCCTTTAAATCTTTGAGTGAAAGCAACTAACAAGCGCAAGCGTCACACACCTCTGATCGACCTCGTTCAGTAGTGTCTTACTCGACGGCAGTGAAATTGATGTGTGGCAACACTAATAAGTTACCTCACACTCTCTGCCCCGACGCGTCTGACACCGGTTTCTTCCAGGGACTACATTCCTCTAACGATACACACACTTCTGACACACCCATTTGGGTATAGCAGAGTGGTTAAAGTATTTATGCTTTTCTTAATGAGTTGAACTAAATCAATGGGCTGACATCAATTTCCCTAATCATCCACCCAGCCTAAAGCTGTGCTGATGACAACCATTAACTACTCATCCATAAAGTCATGAGCTGGTACCCTAGCACATGATGGATATGGAGAGACATGCATGGATCCACGCACAACGCATATCATGTAACCGTTAGCTCTGTGGGAAAGACTTCCACCTGGGACACACATCTTTGTATTGGGGGCGGGTGTGGCCAGGGCTCTTAACATGGCCATAGGCTGTAATGGGATCTGCATTATCTGGCTGCTGTTGGACATCTGAGACATGCAAGGTCATGTTTAGCCAGAAATATTTGCATCTCCTTTCCCCACCTGATAGTGTGTTGACGACAAATATTTTGGTGCCGCGAAGGCGTTATATCAAGGCTTTGTATAGGTGTGAATATCAGCCATATGCTACAGATATCGGTTTACTATATTCGCCTAGAAGCCCGCTTCCTATAGTAGAAAACCACAACACGTAATGTTGGCATGAGTTTCCCTCAGAGTGGAACGGATCCAGCGTTGCAGCTTCATTAGGTGTTGACGATTGAGACGGTGTTTTGGGAAAAAACTGGTGAATATCTGACGGGTACTCTATATGCTAATATACACCTCTGGGCTGATGAAAAAATCCTAAATCTGTGCTTTCAAATCATCAACATAGAAGCATGAGGAAAAGGGAGAGTATTTCTCCTTAATCAAGGTCAAAGTCCTCTGTTTTGTTTTGGGGGATATGAGCTGATTGGATAAAATGTTAACTTCTATTAAACTTCTATAACTTACCACAGGGCAAGTCTGTTCACCTGATCAATAAGCCTCCTTCCCTGATGACGCGGTATAACGACTGATCTCCTTTTTGAACGCTCATCCGGGTCGTGTCGCGCAAGCAACAATATGAGCATCAGTATTTTAACACCCTCCTCCTCCTCCTCCTCCTCAGGCTCGGGGATGGGTTGCGTCAAGAGCAAAGAGGACAAGGGCCCGGCGCTCAAGTACCGACCGGACAACAGCGCGTCGGGGCCGGGCAACTCCCACATGGGCCACTACGGGCCGGACCCCACCCTCATGGGCCACTCCCCCGCCGCCAAGATGAACAACAGCGGCTACGGCGGCCACGGCATGGGCGCCTCGCTCACGCCCTTCGGCGGCGCGTCGGCCATCATGACGCCGTTTGGTGGCGCCTCCAGCTCCTTCACTTCGGTGGCGGTCAGCAGTCCCTTCCCCGGCGTGGTGACAGGTCAGTGTGGGGGTGGTGGGGAGGGAGGGGCCTGGTGGTTTATGGCGGAGGAGGAGGGGGGGGGGGGGGGGGGAAGTGGGAGCAGTTGAGTGGGATGGCATCGTGAAGTCTCTTTGACGGTTAGTTTTTTCCGCCGTCATCCATCGTCTTGTCAGCTTAGCTCAGATAATGTGGTTTGTTTTGGGGGATTAGAGTGAGGTTTGTGTCTACCGTTTTGCAGACGTCGATCCGCACCTGTGGTCTAGATGAGCGTTAGTGTTTAGCTGTCTTGCATCGTTCTCTCTTTCGAGATGCCACCTCCTGTGAGCGCTCCAGGCGCTGCATTGTTTTTCATGAAGACACTGTGAAGTCATGTCCTGGGAGCAGTGTGTGACATCACGTTTGTTATGCACATTAAGTGGTGAATAACGGATGCTAACAGCGAATTACAGTTTGTGTATGGTTTTGTTCAGAACATTCCGCCCCACATCTTAAAACTAATCTTAATTTCACGAGCACAATCTCATGTGTTATCGTGTTTTGTAAAGATGCATATGCCACAGCCGTTGGCTGTGGTTATGGATATGTTGAAGCGGCAAGGCAAGGCATCAATTTTAAATGGGAATGAATTATTTATATTTCATGAGCCTTTTTCTTTACTCAGGAAAAGATCAAAGATCACCCCAAATGGTTGAGGGTTTCGCCCTCTATAATTTATTCCATAGGGAAGCAGTGGCCAACTGGCGAAATGTAATGGACGTAATAAGCCATGAAAGACCTGACATGGTTTAGAAGTTGTCTCCAACCAGCAGGTTGACATTAGACAAACAATCCTAGATAGAGCACATTTTGGCGGCTGCAAACAGAATCTCAGTTTTAACGTATGGCGGATAGACTCCGCTATTTGGGGCTTCCTACATACATCCAGTTATTTTCCCTCCGTGACCTCTGACCTCCTCGACCCCTGACCCTTGGGCTTCTTCGTCCCCCTCCCACATCCAGGCGGCGTGACCTTTTTCGTGGCGCTGTACGACTACGAAGCGAGGACGGCGGACGACCTCTCGTTCTCAAAGGGCGACCGCTTCCAGATCATCAATAACACGTGAGTGCGCTGACGGGAAGGCACGCTCAGTGTGCCGCTCCCCGCCCGTCCCGGAAGGACGTGGCGAGGAGCGGCGCAACGCTTGATCCAAGGACAGGAGCGGCATGAGGCGACATAGAAATGATGATGGTGTGTGTGTGTGTGTGTGTGTGTGTGTGTGTGTGTGTGTGTGTGTGTGTGTGTGTGTGTGTGTGTGTGTGTGTGTGTGTGTGTGTGTGTGTGTGTGTGTGTGTGTGTGTGGGGTGTGTGTTCGACCATGAGCCTCCGATTTGTTTTTAATCACACTCATGCGATCTGTGCTCCTGTATAAAGATGCATGCGGGCATTTGATGGCCAATCTGTCTAGCCCTCATCGCTACACTATACCAGCAGGGATTCCAGCTTGACAATCACAGAGCAGCTCGAAATGAATATTTTACCTTAATGCACAGCAGGCTGAATTGCGTCCTGCTGCTATAGGCTAGCCAATGACGGTCAATGTCGGAATTTGATGGCCATTACAGTGCGAGGTGCTGGGAGCATATGCTGTTCTTGTTTTGGGGAAATCTGTTGAAAACCGCTTTGTTGTTTCTGATATTTGCCTACTTCTTCAGGGGGGTGGATGCACATAGTCATTCTGAGGTGGTTTATACTTTACTGTGTCGTGACATGTCTCTGATTTATTTTACCTACGATCTATCCTGCATGCTTTTTTTTTTTTTTTTATCTAATCAGTGTTTCTGATGCCTCTCTCTCTCCCTCTCTCTCTCTTTAGGGAAGGTGACTGGTGGGAAGCTCGCTCTATCAACACGGGTCAGAAGGGTTACATCCCAAGCAACTACGTGGCCCCGGCAGATTCGATACAGGCCGAAGAGTAAGACCTCAGTCTCCCTACCTTGTTGTTTCACTTTAGATCTTTTTGGGCTTCATTTGTTTGTTCTTTGTTACAACTGTCAGTACAAAATGCAAATCATTTCAACATAGTTGACCATATTGAAATACAAACACAAATCTAGACGCGGTTAATGGAGCTCAGTGATTGCAGGTTGGATTCGGCCTTGAAGCCAGATGGTCACCTTTCAGTAATGAGATAGCCCGGTGGCGCGAGCTAAAGGGCTGCATGGCGACACCCTGCCCTGGGAGCACATGACCGGACATTGGACAATAGGTCCCTGTGCTGCGCTAGACTGGGACCAGATCTGCCTGGCTGCTTGCTGCTGGAGCAGAAGTAATGCTACTGTGTGGTGGCTCACAGTTAAAGGGCCAATGCTACCGGGCTGTATGTGATCACTTAGTTCCCCTTTGCATGTCATAACAGGCCCTTTTCTCTGGAATTCAGAGGGTTTGGTATTCCCCCCCCCCCCCCCCCCCCCCCCAAAGAGGCGGGGTTGCTTTGATTGTTGATTTATTAGGTTTAGTAGGTTTGGTATTTGTTGTATGCAAACCGGTTTGTAGTCACAATATGCTTGCTTGGGGCAGGTGGAATGATTTGTGTTTGGTGTAATCGTGGAACAGACTGTTTGCCTAGGGATATGTTCACGTGAATTGGGTGCCTTTTAAACTTACAGTATCATAGGGCTTCTCCATTCCTGTCAACGTTATATTAGTCATCCAGAAGTGGGAAGGATACATATTTTTATGTATCATATAATTTTTCTTTCCATCCGTTGAGTATGAGGGCTTAACTATTTAGTTTAAGATCACCGTGGTACTTATTGGTAAAGAAGCTCTTTATATGTCATCAATGCATAGGGTTTGTGTTCTGTGATTTGTAACAGGCAGGTCTTTCAGTCAGTTGTAGTCGTAATTCATTTAGGATTCCTATTCGTAGTGTATTTTATGTCTTCCTCCTGTGACGCATGGCTCTCCTCTTGGACAGATGGTACTTTGGAAAAATGGGCCGGAAGGATGCAGAGCGTCTTCTGCTTGTGCCGGGGAACCAGAGGGGGACGTTCCTGGCACGAGAGAGCGAGACCACTAAAGGTAATGGGCCAACCAACCGTAAACAACAACACATGATCACGTTCGTCATTTATCAGTCCTTCATTGGACCACGGTTTAAACACGCTCTGTGTGTATCTCACTACTGCGGTGTATACAGAACAGAATTGTTGTTGCATTTACTTGTGTATTTTAGTGCACACAGCTTTTTCAATAACGGCTCATCCAAACAAACTTCACACTTGCTGCTGCGTTCCCTTCTGCAATTCAGCCAGCAAGCGTGAAGTCAATTGGATAAACCCTTGTCGAGATAAATCGAAGGACAGAGTTGACAAATATATAGAATCAGCAACTCCACTTTTCACCTCCACAGTTTGATACATGCTTGGTTAAACTGCGTTTGTCTTTTCCCCGTCTATAAACGGGGAGCTGTAACGGAGCGCCGCCTGTGAGATCCCCAGCCGAGCCGTTGAGTGAAGTCTCCTCTCCTTCTCCCTGACAGGCGCCTACTCCCTCTCCATCCGGGACTGGGACGACATGAAGGGCGACAACGTCAAACACTACAAGATCCGCAAGCTGGACAGCGGGGGCTATTACATCACCACGCGGGCCCAGTTCGACGCGCTGCAGAAGCTGGTGAAGCACTATACAGGTACGTCCACTCCTCCTCCCCCTCTCTGCTCCGGCCTCGATGAACTCATGTCCCCGGGCGGGCACACACGGCTGATGTTGGGAGAAATTGTTGTTTTCGCACAAAAGCAGAGCGCGCCTTTGGCGTCGGTTGCGCTCGGCCTGTTATTACTTGAGCAGAACACATGACGCGTGTAGACCTTTGTGTCGTCCTTGTGTTTTCCTGATGCCGTGAGTCAGGGCCTTTTTTTTTTTTTTAAAGGGGGTTCTTGTTACAATGACGTTGAGGCCGGTTTGGTAACAACAACAATCATTTAATTTCTGACGTTTATTGGCTGAACGAGAGAGCAGGGACTTTTAGAATTTATTCTTTTCACCTGCCAGAGTTGAATAATCTCCCAGCAAGCAGTGTGTGTGTGTGTGTGTGTGTGTGTGTGTGTGTGTGTGTGTGTGTGTGTGTGTGTGTGTGTGTGTGTGTGTGTGTGTGTGTGTGTGTGTGTGTGTGTGTGTGTGTGTGTGTGTGTGTGTGTGTGTGTGTACGCGAGCACGTTCTGCTGAGAGTGGAGGCTGTACTCGGCGTTCTCATAACGGAGACCCACTGACCGTTGTCATGTCCACTCTGTGCAGAGCATTCAGACGGGCTGTGCTACAGGCTGACCACGGTGTGCCCCACGGTGAAGCCCCAGACACAGGGCCTGGCCAAGGACGCCTGGGAGATCCCCCGGGACTCCCTCCGACTGGAGCTCAAGCTGGGCCAGGGCTGCTTCGGCGAGGTCTGGATGGGTAAGACGACCTCCTCCACCGCCTCTTGTCAAGGGTTTAAAGTCTCCACAAGTTTGGCACCATTGTGTGTTGGATGGAGGTGAATCACCACGTACACAAGTTAATAAAGAATAGAAGTGTACTTTATTAATGATGAGACTTCATGCGTACATTTTATTTATAATATATACAGCCTAGTGTAGAGAACAAAAGTTTGTCCCTGGTTGATCGTTGTATATATTGCTTAACTTTGCTTGCTTGCCACTCAGATTCTGTAGAAATCTGTCTGCAATCAAGGAAGTTCCTTAATGTACGAAAAATTCATTATCTTCCAATCAGACTTTCACAACCGTCATTGCTACTCAAAAATGAACATTGCATATAATTTACAGAGCAAAGAACCAGCACTGTCTGTTGGGGTTGCATTATGCTGACATTCTAAATCCAGGCTCGGGTGACATTCACATGAATACATATCACTCACTCACACACTCAAACTCACTCACAGTCACACACACACAAAATCACAGGTTGCCTCCCACACTGTGTGGGGGTATTGCTGTTGGCCTCTCCTTTAATAACACTTTTTCGTCAAAATGTTTTCTGAGAACAAGTTGGAACCTGCATCCTTCCTCTTACTGCCAGGAATCCCCCGATTCAATAATCGTATCTATGGTTTCATGCTTTCAGTGATATTGCATCATCACATTTTGCGTATCGTTCATGCCATCAAATATATAGTATATGATTATGCGTCACAATAGTTGATGTTTTAAACTCGACACATTTGGAAACTGTTTCGTCATGGAAGTTAAGACACTCTGGGAAATGCAGCGGTAAAAAGGGAACTTCAGTTTGGTTTTTCCCTATTTTGACGTTGTGCAAACCTGCCTACGTGATTCCGTCCGGTGTGATGAATCCGCCCAGTTAAGCCCGGTGACAGTAGTGCTGCGTGCCTGGCCCCATCTCTCTGTGTGGGAGCCCGGGCGTGACTAAACCGGCTCTGAATCAGGAAGTGGCTGCTTATCTAATGACCACTCGGACGCGAGCACAATGTGCTGTCCTGTCGCTTTAAAGAATATACAGACTCGCCGCAAGCGCGCACACGCATGCATACACACACGCGCTCACACGCAGACGCATGCACGCACACACCTTTGGATGCCATCGGATTTATATCTTTATGACTCATGACCCAACCTGTCGATACCTACCCTGCGGCAGGCTTTGCCTTCTTTTTTTTTAAACTTTTGTCTGGCTTATTAATCGTTCATCTTGTTATGAATCATTAAGCTTTAAGCTTCACAAAAGACTAAAGCCATTGTGCGATAAGTCTGTTTTTAACGTAAGTCACACCGAATAACAAGGTTGTTCATATAAAGGGGGAAATAATTGTGTTGCATATGAAAAATACTACCATATTAATATGAATGAGCTTATATCTTTCATATAATGCAAGACAATGAAATAATATATTTTCATTGTTATAAAACATAAAAAATAAAAAAAGTACTTTTTGTGTGATTTTATCGCAATGTATGCCATGAACGATGCAACATAATTGCACCAGATTGGCATTTTCAATGAATGCCGTAGAGCGTGTTCACCCGTGTCCAACCCTCCCCCCCCCCCCCCCCAGCTAATCCAACCTGCGTTGCGTCTGAATTGTGATCAGGCACATGGAACGGCACCACCAAGGTGGCCATCAAGACCCTGAAGCCCGGCACCATGTCGCCCGAGGCCTTCCTGCAGGAGGCCCAGATCATGAAGAAGCTCCGCCACGACAAGCTGGTGCCGCTGTACGCCGTGGTGTCGGAGGAGCCCATCTACATCGTGACCGAGTACATGGGGAAAGGTGAGCAGAGCCGGCCGGGCCACCGCGGCTTCACTGCAACATTCTATTAACCTGTTGAGTGGTCGCTACACATTGTCACTAATTCATACTTTATTTTATCCCCATGCAATGTAATGGATCATAGGATTGAGCGTGGATAATTAGTTTAAATTTTGTTTTCCTGTCATATTTACTTTTTTTTTATTTTCTCTATTTTGTCTTGTTTTAGTTTTTATATCTAGCCCTTGACCGAATTCAGTCTGAACTTTGCCTGAACTATGACGTGTTTTCTCCAGGGAGTTTACTGGACTTCCTGAAGGAGGGAGATGGAAAATGCCTGAAGCTGCCCCAGCTGGTGGACATGGCTTCACAGGTAAAGCACGGGAGGTTGTCCTTGATTACAAACAACACGGTCTACATCCCTGCCCACTGCAGGGAGTACCTCTTAGCCTCGCCGCCACGAGTCTATTCATTTACATTTAGGGCATTTAGCAGACGCTTTTATCCAGAGCGACTTACAATAAGTGTCAGTGTCCTGTGTGTGGTTGTCTGAACAATTAGGAGGGTCAAATCATGACCATTCATTTTCCCGTTTAAGTGAACAACGCACCAGCACACAAAAGGAACGTTTCGGCCTCTAAATATCCCCCAGAGGCCTGTCCTCTCTGCTCCATCTGCTTCCGCTCTCTCTGACCTCCATGTATCCTTTTTGTCTGTCCCGCCTCCCTTGTCCGTCCTCACCACCCCCTTCTTGTCCAATCACGTGGCTCAGATCGCCGACGGCATGGCCTTCATCGAGAGGATGAACTACATCCACAGGGACCTCCGGGCCGCCAACATCCTGGTGGGGGAAACCTTGTGTTGCAAGATCGCTGACTTCGGGCTGGCGCGCCTCATCGAGGACAACGAGTACACGGCCAGACAAGGTGGGCGTGGCCGCGCGGATCCTGTGCCCCTTGACTCCCCCTATGGGAGCTGACCCCCTTTCTAAACTCTGTTTCCATGTTGAGGCACGTTGAGTCTGCCTCGTGGATGAAAAGTGGTGTATAAATAAAGTTGCCTTGCCTTGCCTAAACGTCCGGCCACTCATGGTATCTGAGAATCTGCTGAAGTGATAATGCTTGATATAAACCTGTTGGCCCATACGGTGCTCGTAGTTCACACGGCTTGTCCATCGGCATGAGCTTCGTTTTCCAGAGCTCATTTGAACGCAGCCCCGTTTTAAGTCCTTAATCACCTTAAACGGCTGTTTATAAACCCAATGTGACTTTGCATGCATGCCCGAATTCAGCTCATCCCATTAATCCTCATTATGAATTGATCTCGATTTCCCTGCCCCGTTCTACTGCCTGCTCGTGCGACCTAAGTGTGTTGTGTCACGGTGCGACAAAACAGCGGCAGACGGTATAATGCGGGCATGTCCGTATCAAACATTTATAATCCCACTTGACTCGACAGGATGTCAACAGCACCGAGAGTAACCGGAGTCTGTTTGCGTGTTTTACCCTTTTCTCCCTCTTCACCGCACGGCACGGTGACCGCACGGCACGGTGACCGCAGGGCAAAGTCCACCTCGCGCACGCTCCATCGTCACCTTCCCATCTGTCTCACTTCCTCTTCCTCCCCGTCGGCTTTTCAGGTGCCAAGTTCCCCATCAAGTGGACAGCGCCCGAGGCAGCCCTGTACGGCCGCTTCACCATCAAGTCTGACGGCTGGTCCTTCGGCATCCTGCTGACCGAGCTGGTCACCAAGGGCCGGGTGCCCTACCCGGGTACGTTTGGGGGTGGGGGGGAAACTGTGTGTGTATACCTGTAGTAGTGCATGTTTATCTTGCGTCAATAGGGTTGCACCGTTTCCTTTTTTTTTCTTTTTCTTTTTTTTGTCAATATTGACTCCGAAAGGAACTTCCCCTGAGCCTCCGTCGAACGATAACGAATCAATATTTGAGTGTTAGTTTCGTTGTGGCTGTTTTGCCACTTTGAGGGGAGAGCAATGGGACCCGCAAGTGGTGTTCACAGACGCCAATGCGTTCCAAAATAGAACAGCACACTAGTTTATGACCCTCCACAGATGTCTTCTTGCTCATCCGTCCGTGGGAAAGTACCCACACTCTTCCACGTATGGCTTTGACTCCGGGGATATTCCAATTCACAAACAGCCGGGCCGACGCCTGTCGCCTCAACTCTGACCTCTGCAGGCCGGCGCCGGTACTGCGCCGTGTCTGGTTGACAGGGGTGACCGGTCCCTGATTACAGAGCGGGCCATATGGCCGACACAAACCACCGGCTCTTATAGGCTACCATCTGGCTCCTGTGGCCTCGTTGGCATTCAGCGTGTCCCTCCCCCTCCCTTTGGTCTAATTAATGTGCCCAAGAGCTGCTACTTCTGAGGACTTGCACCACCCCCCCCCCCCTCTCCATCCCCATCGGCCCATTCCAGAGGCGGTGTCTCGATCGCTGCCCAGATCTCGGCCCCATTGCGGCTTTTGCTGTCTAGTCGTCGCCGAGTTACGAGGACCGATTTAGTAGCGCGGGGGGGGGGGGACCTCGCAGCTTAATTGGCATGAGAACAGCGAACCACTGAGGCATGACATGGTGTATCTACATTGTGTGTGTGTGTGTGTGTGTGTGTGTGTGTGTGTGTGTGTGTGTGTGTGTGTGTGTGTGTGTGTGTGTGTGTGTGTGTGTGTGTGTGTGTGTGTGTGTGTGTGTGTGTGTGTGTGTGTGTGTGTGTGTGTGTGGCGTAATGACGAGCCTTATTCACATCCGCAACATAAATCACGGCAACACCAAACCCAATGCCCCCCCACGAGCCTCCTATCCCAACCGCCCAGTTGTTGTTCCAAGGCCTATCGGGTTGCTCCCAGATGGGCTGGGGAACCTGAGGAGGAGTGGTCGCCCGGCAGAGACCCAGTGGCCGCGGGCCAGCGCTGTCTGGTGGTGGACTGCATGCTGAACCTCTGCTGTCACGTCGGAGACACTGGGTTCACAGTCACCGCGATGAACCCACTGGGCCGGGCTGGGGCATGGCCATCGTGCTTAACACGAGGATTTTCTAAGCTTTTTGGAGCATGCCACACTTAATATACTTGGTTGTTGCTTCAAAGCACTGGTAAGAACCAGATGTCGGCGTTCCTGTGTGGGTCAATTACATTCCCCAGGCGTATTTCACTCTCGCTAGTACCACAATACGGCTCCCAAAACTATTCATTATGGTCATGGTTGGCTTGATGCCGTTAAGCAAACATACAACAGGGAATGATCCAGTAAAGTGATCGCTGGTTGTCAACAATGTCACAATTTTGGACCGTTCACAGCTGTCGGGCATTGCACCAAGTTTGCTGTGGGGGAAAAGATGTCCCTTTTTCATTGTTTGAATTACTTCTATCTGAACCGAGCATACAAGCTTTGCATTCTGCTGAGCCATTGATTGTAGCCTGACCTAATACGGGCGATATCAGGCTACAACTAATGCGCCTGAAACGCGTATTAGCCTGGAACCTCTCTGTTCGTTGTCGGATTTCCATGGACCATTATGAAAGGGCACCGACCAAAACGTATGACCGATCAGAGCAACGAAACATTTGACTCATCAGTCGCGTCCGGTTTTGGGTCGTTTGCGGAAGGTCGCTAGTTTGATCCCCGACTGTTGAGGTGTCCCTGAGCAAGGCGCCTAACCCCGACTGCTGCTGACGAGCCGGCGGTCGCCCGGTGTGGTTGACTCTGCCGTCGGTGTGTGCATGGACGGTTGGAGGTCGCTTTGGATAAAAGCGTCGGCGATATCCCTCAACACGGTGCCCCACTTGTACTGCATGACCTAACCCCAGCGCTGTGTCTCTCCCCCCCCCCCCCCCCAGGCATGGTGAACCGGGAGGTGCTGGAGCAGGTGGAGCGCGGCTACCGCATGCCCTGCCCCACGGGCTGCCCCGAGTCCCTGCACGAGATGATGAGGCAGTGCTGGAAGAAGGACCCCGACGAGAGGCCCACCTTCGAGTACATCCAGTCCTTCCTGGAGGACTACTTCACCGCCACGGAGCCCCAGTACCAGCCGGGGGATAACCTCTAGACCACCGGCAGCACCGGTAGAGCCCACCACCACCACCCCCTCCATCGCTAGAGGTCCCCAGCAGATGGGGGGTGAGGGAGGGGGGAAGAGGATCTTTTTTTTTTATAGAAAAAGATGTAGGTTGAATTCTAGGCGATTTAACAGACGCTGGCTAAGCTATAGGGTACCGGATCGAGGGCTACGAGTACCAGGACCACAAAGAGTACGTGGACAGGAAAAACCCGAGAGCTCCGTGCTAATATCCCACAAACGTTGGCGGCCAAACGGGACGTACCGGCAGTGTCTACCGCGGTGCGTGTGTGTCTGGGTGTGGATGTGTGAAAACGATTGTTTTTGGGGGCGGGGGGGGGGGGGGGATGGGTTGGTGGTCTTTTTACTCAAAAGACGAAGCTGGTTTCACCTTTTAAGGTGATGTTGTTGTTTGTTGTGTATGTTTGGATGGCTGAGGGGAAGCAGGGGGGGGGGGGGGGGGGGGGGAGAGAATGTGTCGGGCGGGGAATGAGAGCTGAAGTGTAAGTCGGTACCGAGGTACGAGAGAAGACCAGCGGAAACAAAACAGTCCACCTGCACCGGCCTGAACACTGTGATCCAAAAACTAGACAGAGGTTCTCGAAGCAGTGCACTTCGTGACCTTTCTTTGGGAATATTTTCTTCTGAACATTTGCAATTGCACAGGTTGTTTGTACTTGTGCCACAAAGTACATACCGTAGTACATTTCTTCCCGTTTTTGTTTTCTCCAAACCGCCCCCCTTCCCTCTTCCTACAACATAAGTCTTTAACATTTGCTGTTGAGATATTTTCAGCATAGAACAGGAATTGTGGTTCACCCTGCGTTTTGTTGTTTTCATTTGTTTTAGTTTTATATCATTTATGACCATTGCCTGGTTCTGAATTGGATGTGTACGTGCTAAACCTCTTAGGGGGAGGGTGAAGTTGTGTCAAAGGAGCGGTTTTAGTAGAAGGGGAAAATGGTAAGAGAGTATAAGCAGTAGCCCATGTACATGGAAAGAAATGTATTCCACCACCAGGTGCAAAGAGTTTGGGAAATACAAGAATGATGGAGAATGATTAGGGTAATTTTTTTTTTTTTTTTACTTCATTTCGTACAGCTAGAATTGGAAAATCATGGTTAAAATGGAGGATTAACACATGGAATTGAATGTGGGGGAAACCTTTTGCTCTAACCGTTTTGTGTTGTTGTTGAAAGAGACACTTCAGCTGTGAACATTTTAAAAGTAATACATTTACTGTTGATTTTTATATATATTTTTTTGATCAAGTGTGGCTATGCTGGCGTCAAAAGATCTATCACGTAGTGCTTCTATCGGCCCACACCTCCTAATACAGAAGTGTTTTTTTTATTTTGGATTCAGGGGGTTTTCAGAGTGAGGAGGGACAGTGATCTAACTATCTCACAATATGATTCTTGCATGTAGATTAGGGTTGGGTAAAAATATCGATTCATCAATGCACTGCAATTTATTTGTTCTCGATTCAATTTCGATTCAGAATATTTTTAAATCGATTATTTCCATTGGAAAAAAAAAAAAGAAAAGAAAAAAAAAAAAAAAAAGCATACTCAGTCATTGTAATCTAGAAGCGAGTATGCCTAAATGGACATGCCCTTTTACATTTGTCCATGTTATGATTATTACTTTTATGCTGCAAGTTTAGCTCAGGAACAATGGTGTATTCCCTTTTTGCTAGTTAAAGCACAATGAGATGGTTAATTCATTTTGAAATGGTTCATTCTAAATAATATTTAGGTATTTTTATCATCTGCACGTATTATTGAATCGATATCGAAGCAATTGGATCAATATCAAATCGATAGCTAATCAAGACCTAAAGAATCATATTGTATTGTGAGGTACCTGGCAATACCCAGCCCTAATGTAGATCATGACTACGATGTCTATACTACTGTCATTTTGTTTGATTTGCTTTACTTCACAAATCACAAACAATAAAACTATGCTTTCAACTATCTGAAATTCTATGCAAATTTATGATTCAAAAGTACGATGGGATGATACGATTATATTTCGCCGTGATTGCCTGATACAACCCCCCGCCAACCCCCTCCAACTTGGTAATCACTAGTTTACCCCATTAGCAAATTTTGTGGTCTGAATGATGTACAGATTTAATGCTCTTTGGCGGGCAAGGAAGTAAACCTCTTTCTCATTCTCTTCTCATTATCTTTGGAAGGAACAAAAGCTTTGCAGATGCTTTTGGTTGAAAGATGGCTTCGTTCATTTTTTTTTTTTATATGTATGGAATTGGGAAACCCGAAGATGGGCTGTAAAGAACAGGCCCTTTTTTAATGGCGTTTTTATCCCTTACCTTTCCAAAAGAAGGTAATGAGGATTTGCAACGCCATTTTCCTGTTACCCATTTCTTTCCTCTTTTTTCCAACGATCAATGGAGGAGGAGAGGTGGGAGAGTCATTCTCATTTCATTCTTGGTGCCTGGGTGCACTGCTCTGGAGAATCCAATTTGCGCTTACTCCAAATGATGGCAGTAAGTGAGAATTGGGAGATGGACATTTCAGAGAATAGATACTAATACGATTTTGTACAGTGAAAAACGGTTGAATAAAAGTTGTATCTTAATATTTACCCTTAATTGTTTTTCTATTTGTTTTGAACCATATGATTCACTTAGAATAAATATACCACACTCTAATCTTTCATTTAAAAAAAGGTATTTTGGATAACATTCTGTTTCACAAGCACAGTTTATTGTGTTTTTCATTACACTTATTGCAAAGAATTACATTCTTTCAAGTCTGATGTTTTACATGCAAGAAATGATCGGATTACATTGGGTCAAACATTCAACATGAATTTCCGCTAGCGAGTCAGTGACACTACCTGGTACTCTGAAGTCTACCGTCTAGTTTAATACTGCAGTGACGGCTGATCCTTACATCTTCACCCTCGGCGTGACGCCCTATGACTTCTACTCATCCTCGAGCCTGTAAGAAAACACGGCAAGCATCAGCATCAGAACATCAAGTTAAACGTTGCAACAGAATAAAGGGCTCAACATAAGTCTACCAAAATACCAACAAAGAGGGCTAGATACATCCCATAATGCTGAATCAAATTACAAATAGTTTTACAATAGAAAGTGTACAACGACAGTTCATGAGCCAGTTCTGAGGCTCCATTTATCGAGTGTTCCTCTATAGGGACTGGTTCCTCTTACCTGACCATGTCCTTGTACCTGTCCAGGGCCTCTTGGGTGACGTACTGGAGGAAGCCTGGGTCCTGGACCTGGAGCTCCCCGGGGACGGAGAAGGTGAGGGGGGCTGAGTTCAGGACGGTGACCCGGACCTCCGTCTCAGTGGCGTTGGCGTTCTCTTCCCCGCCGCTGCTCTTGGGCAACACCTGGGGAAGGAGTCCGAATCCATGGCCGATGTCGTGGTTGTTAGGATTATTAATGACCCTTTGGTGTACCAATCCACACAAATATTTAAAGATAGGTCTATTGTTTTCGTAATTTGCCTTTATATTACACTGTTTATGAATGTTTCCTGCAATGTACTTGGGGCAGTGATCCCTTTACTAGACACACTGGCTCATCATACGGCTGTTCCCACTCCCCCCCCCTAGCATCCAACCAACCGCTCATCCAGCCGCCATCCATCCGCACATCCAACCACCAACCACCCATTCACTCACTCATCCAACAGCTCACCCAACCACCCATTCACTCACTCATCCTACAGATCATCCAACCAACCATTCACTCATTCATCCACCAGCTCATCCAACCACCAACCAACCATTCACTCATTCATCCACCAGCTCATCCAACCACAAACCACCCATTCACTCATTCATCCACCAGCTCATATAACCACCAACCACCAATACACTCACTCATCTAGCAGCTCATCCAACCACTCATCCACCAGCTCATCCAACCACCAACCACCCATTCACTCACTCATCCACCAGCTCATCCAACCACCAACCACCCATTCACTCACTCATCCACCAGCTCATCCAACCACAAACCACCCATTCACTCACTCATCCACCCAAATATCAAACCACCCATTCACTCACTCATCCACCCACTAACCACCTATTCACCCACCCGGCCATCCCACCCTCACCGTGGTGATGCGGAACATGTTCCAGGGGCTGTCTCTGGCGGTGGTGCTGCCCTCCTCCGTCCACTCGGGCGCCACCCAGCTGTACTCGGCGGCCATGTCTCCCAGCCAGCCGAGTGTCTGGTCGGTGTGGCGCTGGACCACGGCGAGGACCTCCTCGTACTGCTCCCTGCAGACCTCCAGCAGCTGGGACGCCTCCTCCAGCGCCACGTGAAGCTCCCTCACGCTGGGACACTCTGAGGGGGGGAAGGCCAATGCATGAGGAGGATGTGTGATGGATTTAGTCCATCCGTGTGGAACGCACCGCATCACCAGTTTGAGGTGAGTGTTCTGCATCACTCAGGTGGGTGCTCACTGCTCTCACACTGGCGGTGGATGGGGTGTCATGTCCTTGTTCTAACTCGTGTGAACCAAACTTTCTATTTGGTTCGTGAACACCATGTAGGGGATGAATCTCGGAAACCCTAAGCCCACAGAAACACCTTCTTTAACACGTACTGATATGCCCCTGAAACTCCCAACTGGGACCCGACTGGAAATAGCTGAGCAAGTAGAGCACTCGGCTGCTATGCAGAGGGTTGACGGTTCGAACCCCAACGGGTTACTTGATATGGCAGGAACCACTTCAAAGAAAATCTTCAAAACGATGGTTCTCAAGTAGGGGTATTTGTACCCCTAGGGGTACTTTGAAGGATTGCATGGGAAATTGTATCTGAATCGTACTTGAGAGAGTAGTAAGGTCTATGCTCTTCACTAAATCCTAAGTATTTGCAAAACCAATAATATGTTCATGCTCACCAAATATACAATATTTATATTCATTCACATTTTCTCCCCTCCCAAAATTGTTTTGTGCTGGGAAAAGGGACACACAAATCTTATTAAAAAGGAGAGATTTAAGTAAGTGCACACAAATGATTGTATGTGTGTGTTTGTGTGTGTGTTCATGATTGTGTGAGTTTTCCGATGTGATTGTGTGTGTGTATGTGTGTGTCTTTGAGTGAGTGTGTGTGTGTTTGGGAAAGAAAAAGTGTGTGTATTTATGATGTGTGTGTGTGTGTGTGTGTGTGTGTGTACTTGTGTGTGTGTACTTGTGTTTACCTTTCAGCAGGGGACCCTGGCAGGCCTCACACTGGTGCTGCAGCTGCCAGCACTCGGAGGTCTGTCTGCGCAGGTCCCGACACAGCTTTCTGTTGTGTTGGTACCGAGGGAACACGCCCCGCACTGACCCCAGAAACACAAGTACAAGTACAATACAAATCGATATGTATCTATAGATATAAACATCACCTTTACAAGATACCAAACCCCGAAACACGGGTACAATACATATCTATATGCATCTCTATTTATACATCACGTCTACAAGCTACACAACTTTATGCGTATTACTCAGAACATCAAAACATGTACCAGTAAGAATGATAAGGCAAGAGCTTCTGATAATGATGAAGGCCTTCACACACTTGGTTTGAATTAATTAGGATGTATTCGGGGGGGGCCCCATGTACCTTGCGTCCTCCCTCCCTCCGGCCCCTGGAAGTCCTTGGGGAGCACCTTGGTGGCCACCACGGCGCCGAACTCCTCCACCACGCTCCTGCCGAAGTCATAGAAGGAGTCTAGCACCTCGTCCAGGCCCACGCCCTGCAGGAAGCCTGAGTCGTGAGCCGGGTCGAACGGCCCCGGGCTGGCGGGGTCCGCGATCTCGCCTTCGCTCCCGCCGTCGCTCTCGCTCTCGTCGCGGTTGAAGAAGGCCCCGCGCAGGGCGTCGTCCAGCCGGCTCCTGCTGCGGCCCACCAGGGTCCTGCTGCGCTCCACCAGGCCCCCCACCCTCCGCATCAGCTGGCTGAAGGAGGCCTCGATGAGGGCCGCCTCGGCCGCCTCGGCCGCCTCTGCCTGCCGGCTGCCGGGCTCCTGGTTGACCATGATGTCCCCGGCCTCCACGGTGGGCTCCTGGGGGACGGAACGGCGGGACACTCGGTGGAAGAAGCTCTGCGCCTGTGGGGAGCGAATGGGGCAATGGGAAGTTTTTATTTTATTTATCAACGTTTCCTTAACCAAATTATATTCGTCTGTTTTATGTAAAGTTTATATAAAGTGTTCACAAGTGTGATTGACTTTCAACGCAGACAATAGGCCTACTCAGAAGAAATGTTACATTTTGGTTTTGAAGGTGGCAAGTGACCTTTGCTTAGTGTGTTCCCCCAGACTTTCCATACCTTGGAGCGGAAAGAGGCAAAGCCCCTACGGCAGGTGGAGGTGTAGAAGGACTTGCAGGCCTCCTCCAGACAAGGCCTGCACTGCTCCCACTCGGACTGGAGGGAGTCCCGGCACTTCTGCTCCGCCTGGATCAGCTTCTCAGTCACCTCCTGCTTTAGCTGTGCTGCCCCCTGGTGACAGAAACGTCATGATGTAGAAATTCGCTCTTTTTCATTCTATCGTTTGTTTGTTGTTTCATTAATTCGTCTTTTTGTAGTATTATGATTTGTGAGGCAAAACACATTTTATAGGATTTTTGTTATCTTCTTTCTTTCTTTCTTTCTTTCTTTCTTTCTTTCTTTCTTTCTTTCTTTCTTTCTTTCTTTCTTTCTTTCTTTCTTTCTGTAGATAAACTTTTTCTCTAGTAATCCGAAACATTTATGGCCATCTTGTTTGACGCTTTGAAGCCATCAGACGTCCACCTGCCTGTATCTCTGTAGGCCCATGAGTGTGTCACCCACCTCCTTCTTCTCACTGCTGCGTTTCAGGGACTTCATGAGGTGCTGGTGCTTGAGTTCGTTGCTCCTCATCACCTCCTGTATGTCCTTTACCCCGTACAGAGCTCTCTTCACCTCCGCGTCCACCAGCTTCTCTCCATCCAGGGACAACTCTGGCAGAAGTAGAGGGAGAACATGGTGTCGTCTTATGGCAAATGTTTCATTGTGAAGCTCAATAGAGCACTGCTCAAAGAAGGGGCTTCACTTTGGTTGAAAGACTTCAATAGAAATTCTGGATAGAATGACAAAGCCTAGTATCGTATAAAACAGGGGATTTGCTTGAGCCACATGCAAGAAGTAAGGGGATGCATATAGCATTTAAAAAAAAATATTAGAGCTGATAATTATAAATAATGAATACTATATTGCATGTGTTACATAGTGTGTGTGTGTGTGTGTGTGTGTGTGTGTCTGTCTGTCTGTCTGTCTGTCTGTCTGTCTGTCTGTCTGTCTGTCTGTCTGTCTGTCTGTCTGTCTGTCTGTCTGTCTGTCTGTCTGTCTGTCTGTCTGTCTGTCTGTCTGTCTGTCTGTCTGTCTGTCTGTCTGTCTGTCTGTCTGTCTGTCTGTCTGTCTGTCTGTCTGTCTGTCTGTCTGTCTGTCTGTCTGTCTGTCTGTCTGTCTGTCTGTCTGTCTGTCTGTCTGTCTGTCTGTCTGTCTGTCTGTCTGTCTGTCTGTCTGTCTGTCTGTCTGTCTGTCTGTCTGTCTGTCTGTCTGTCTGTCTGTCTGTCTGTCTGTCTGTCTGTCTGTCTGTCTGTCTGTCTGTCTGTCTGTCTGTCTGTCTGTCTGTCTGTCTGTCTGTCTGTCTGTCTGTCTGTCTGTCTGTCTGTCTGTCTGTCTGTCTGTCTGTCTGTCTGTCTGTCTGTCTGTCTGTCTGTCTGTCTGTCTGTCTGTCTGTCTGTCTGTCTGTCTGTCTGTCTGTCTGTCTGTCTGTCTGTCTGTCTGTCTGTCTGTCTGTCTGTCTGTCTGTCTGTCTGTCTGTCTGTCTGTCTGTCTGTCTGTCTGTCTGTCTGTCTGTCTGTCTGTCTGTCTGTCTGTCTGTCTGTCTGTCTGTCTGTCTGTCTGTCTGTCTGTCTGTCTGTCTGTCTGTCTGTCTGTCTGTCTGTCTGTCTGTCTGTCTGTCTGTCTGTCTGTCTGTCTGTCTGTCTGTCTGTCTGTCTGTCTGTCTGTCTGTCTGTCTGTCTGTCTGTCTGTCTGTCTGTCTGTCTGTCTGTCTGTCTGTCTGTCTGTCTGTCTGTCTGTCTGTCTGTCTGTCTGTCTGTCTGTCTGTCTGTCTGTCTGTCTGTCTGTCTGTCTGTCTGTCTGTCTGTCTGTCTGTCTGTCTGTCTGTCTGTCTGTCTGTCTGTCTGTCTGTCTGTCTGTCTGTCTGTCTGTCTGTCTGTCTGTCTGTCTGTCTGTCTGTCTGTCTGTCTGTCTGTCTGTCTGTCTGTCTGTCTGTCTGTCTGTCTGTCTGTCTGTCTGTCTGTCTGTCTGTCTGTCTGTCTGTCTGTCTGTCTGTCTGTCTGTCTGTCTGTCTGTCTGTCTGTCTGTCTGTCTGTCTGTCTGTCTGTCTGTGTGTGTGTGTGTGTGTGTGTGTGTGTGTGTGTGTGTGTGTGTGAAGGGGTAATGGACCACTCCACCAACTCACGTTTCAAAGTCTCCACTGGGAGCGCGTTGGGCTGCTCTTCAAGAGCGGCGTGGAGGACAACCAAGGTGGTCGCCAGGACCAGCAAGCCCAGTAGGATCCTCATCCTGGATCTCAGCCTCTCACTCGTCTACATGCAGGGGAAGTCAGCCCCGAAAAAGACCAACATTGTTTATTGTTTACCTCCCATCCATGCACGCGGGATCATTCACGTAACTTACAATAGTGCATAAGTCGCCTTCATATACACAAACAGTCAGGGTCGACACACACTGAAACATTCAGATGACACACATGTTTCACGCAAGTGTTCCGCTCGGCAGATGTCCCTGCCACCCGGGCTTATCCAGCAGGGTCACTAATAGGATTTGAGTCTGAGCCCAAGTTGGTCAACATCAACATCGACATGGACACACAAAAACCCACACAAACACGCACACACCCAAACCTCGACCACTTGATGGCACTGCACATCTATCTAAATGTGGCAAACGGAGCAGTCTTCTTGGTGAGGCTTAGGCTTGTTAATCCTAAAACTCACAAAGTGTTTGTTTGTTGACACTGCCCTGATGCAGGAGCTTTCTTGTTTGTTTTTCTTCCCTGTTGGAATTTCTCCTTTTGGAAACACTTTCTGTACACACACATTTTAAATAACTTTGCAAGAGCTAACAATCTTTTTTAAGATCCTACCCACTTCCCGTTGTGCTTTCTAAAGCAGGTATCTAAACTAGTAAAAAATATGAGGTGGAAGGAGACCTTTTGGGAACAAGGGGGAGTACATCCCTGTCTAACTCGACCTAAGACCCTTTCATTCCCTAATTTCAACCTCATGATGAACTGTGGAACCGTTCATCCTTGTGCGCAGTGCATTAAAACTGCAGACATCAAATGCTAACATTCATATCGGTTTGCATTATCCTTCCTTAACTGTATTACTGTTAACCTTGAGCTTGTATAAAGTGGGATTATGAAGAGCCTTCTCTATTCTGAAAAGGATTGTTCCTGCACCAGTCCATTGTTGACCTGGCCGTCTGAACAACTTTTCCCGATGGTTGTTTAACTCAGTACTTAAACCTGCAGTATGTATGTTTTTCCATTAGCAGCATATTGTGGCTTGAGTTGTAGCTACATGTATGGCTATATAAAATAGTGGCAATACAAAAAATGTAGAAAGAAAGATAAGAGTAAAAATTCCCTGGATAAGCTTGTTTTATTCTTGAGAATGTCTCTGGTCCAGCTTTCTTTTTATTCGAGTAAGTAGCGGCAGATAATAGCTGCAGCAAATAGCTGTAAGTAACTCAATAAGTAAGTAAGTAAGGAAGTTATGTAGTGCCGATTTAAAAGTGGTTGCAGACTTAGCAGGGCATATTAAAAGTAGTCCACCTCCCCTCAAATACATTCTTAAGCTTTGTCTGTGACCCATCTGTTGTTGTTCTTCCCGGCTCATCACTGATGTTGACTCTGGTCTACGTATTACTTGCAAGAGGTATTTTACTGCGTCACACTCTCAAGTCACCAAGCCAGTTTCACTTTGAGAGACATTGTCCCAGTTCAGGCGTGTGTTACATAACTTTGCTTTCAGAAACGGTAAATAAGGGATCTCATTTGGGATCTATTTATCAATACTGTCTGAAAAGTTTATTAAATTAGGCAAAGTCTGAAAGTTAAGGAGCTACTGAAACATTGCCATATGAGTGTCATTGTTTTATAAATACTATGGGTTAGTACTTTTAACTGCATTGCACAAAAATGAACAAAATCACTTTTGGATATGTTCTGGGGGAATGTTGCCAGCTCCTAACCAAATAACATCTCAATGTCGTCTGCAGGCCACTCGGAGAATCAGGCTGAACAGATCAGGGTCATAAACAACTTCAATGGAAATACAACTATGACCAGAATGAAAAAAGGTGGACTTACCAGATGGTAAGGTGCTTGGATCCCCGATAGAGCTCGGAGAGATGAAGCCTTCTGTGTGGTAGCGTGTTTTATACTTCCGTTCACCTGGCCCCTGTCTGTCCGTGCTATTTCCACCCATGCTTCATCCAATTACAGCATGTACCTGCATGTGATGCCTGGCTTATCCCAGTGTTTACAAACTGCCATTGACCTGTGTTATTGGGGCTAGTGTCAGCACTACCGTTATCCCATATTATCGCATTAAACAGTGGGTGAATGATCTGTTTGTCATTTTCATATGGACCGTCCTCAATAGTTTGAGTCTCAGAGACGGAACAATTCCTCCATATGCATGAGACATCTGACCCCACATTGAACTGGACATAAAATGTAAAACTGGACATATCTCCAGCTCTGCTGGGAAACTTGTAGCACGTGAACGGGTTCCTCCTCGGCACTGTCTTGTCATTGTTGCCTCTGTAAACCTGGTACAAAGTGTGGCCCTCCTTGCATGCAGTGACCCAGAAAACAGGGTCCTCACTTGGGTCCTAATCAGCACCAGTAACCAGTTGGTGTTTGTGTGTGTGTGTGTGTGTCTGTGTGTGTGTGCGTGCGTGCGTGCGTGTGTGTTCGGCTGAAGACAGTCAGTGTCACTGCTGCTGCTGCTGCTGCCTCTGTTGTTCTACCCACCTCAACACACCTGGTTCTTATAAGACAATGGCCGACCCTTCGCAGTCATCCCAGGGGGGTGATGAGAGCCCGGGGCCGATCGCGTAGAGATGGGCCCATAAGTCAACCTTTTTGGATACTAGGTAGTATAGTATCCACATAGGGGAGTGGATACTATGCATGCGTAAGATGCTGGCAACAGCCATGTAACTACCTTTACAGGGCCTGCAGCAGAGGCGTCGTCAGCCCCTTTTTACTGGGGCACGTGCCCCAGTAAAAGTCTCCGGTGCCCCAGTAAAATTCCATTGATCATTATTAAATTCATCTGCAGAAGCGCCGCTCTCGCTATGGAATCGGCAGGATTCATCAAGTGCATCTCCTGCTGACTCGGGAGTCTTCAGTCGAGTCTGCCTCTTACCAGCCAATCAAAAAACGAAAGGGGCTACATAAAAGCCAATCAGAAAATAGCCCTATTGTATCTGGGTAAGATTTAACGCAACAACCAATGAAAAAAATCAGTTATTTACGGATTTGTCCACGTGACTCTTCTGAAAGTGTGTAAAGTATGACCAAGTGTTTCTTTCTGTTCAATAGTCTAGATAGAACTTTATCAATCCCCTGTAGGAGAAATTTGTTAATAAAACAATAATGGTAAAAAAAATAAGGAATCTCCCACTTCCGGCTTCCATGAAAGAGAACCATACTAATTCACACAATAGCGTTGATGCAAATCTAGCATTAAAGGTTAATTTAAGGAAGTTCTCTCCAGTCACGCTGAAACTAGTTTGCTAGTAGTAGCGCTTTTATTTGCAGTGTAAGAGAATTCTGGGAAATCTGAATGCTGACAAAATTCTCAGAATTCTGACACTGCAATTTATTTGCACGCTAAAAAAAAACTCGACACTGCGACCAGGTGACAAATGACTGGTGAGAACCTTCTTAAATGAACCTTTAATGCTGGATTTAATTATCAGAATTCGGATTTTATCCAAGTATTCTGACTTTATTATCAGAATGCTGAATTTTATCTCACAATTCAGAGTTTATTAGCCTATTAGATTTCTGAATTAAAATTCTTGTGATGAATAATCTACATTTGTACAGTCGATGTGCAGCACTTTAATTCCCGTCAACTATGTTTTCTAACACCAGCATTTCCACAACTATGCTCATGTTCGTGACTGCTATACAAAACCATTTATAGTGCATCTATTTTTCTGCTGGGTAGTGATAGTCGCCCTAAATGCAGCTTTAATTTGGGCTCTGATTCTGAATAAATGCCGCTGCTGAACTGTGTGAATAAATAAAGGGAACTGAAATCGAAAGAAGACACATGGTTTTGATGTACCGTGAATTCCAGCTGAAAGTGGAACATTGCTGCCATCAGGGGAAATTAATGTAACCTAGGCATATTGTAAGTAGCTTTCAATTCCTTGTTTTTTTGTTGATCATGTTTCGTTGGAAACCACGGGAGCTGGAAAAACCCCAGAGTAACTCATCTCCTTTTTTAACGTTACAACAAATTCACAACTTGTTTGACACAAACAATGACAACTTGATTGCTGTTAAAGAATGTTGCCCACATAATTAGCACCAGTTTTCAATACTGAGCGTCTGTAGCCTGTAGTTTTATAGCACACACACACACACACACACACACACACACACACACACACACACACACACACACACCATGCGTGCACGCACACACGCGGAAAATGAATAATGAATGAAAAATTGTCCGTCTTCAAAACTTGAGGAAGTTTTAGACAAAAACTTCCTTAACACAAAAAAGGAAATTATGGATATACAGGGTGTTTTTAACATACTGGATCCAACAATGATCCCAACATTGACAAATAATTCAGATCATTGCACTCACAATTCCTGTAAACAGTTGTAGTTGTGAGCGATCTTTCAGTGTGTCGAGAAGGCTCCACACCTGGCTTAGGTCAACCATGGGGCAAGGAAGGCTTCACCAACTTTCTCTTTTGTCCATTGAAAAGGAGCAACTATGCAAAGTGAGTCAAAGCCACGTTATTGATCGCTTTGCCACCATGAAGGCGCGGCGATACAGCTTAATAGTGAAAAAATAATCATTTAAAAAGGCTCTATGCAGTAGTGTATGGCCTTATTTAGTTTAATTTAAGAGCTTTGATGGTTCTATAACATTTTCCAGGTTGATTGGTGGCAATGAGCCACCTCACCTTAAGTCAGAAATTCTATTAGTTTTAAACCTTGTTTCTTGCCTTTTTAGTACATGTCGTTCTGGCAAAATTATGCTGTTTCCACACAGCTTCTAAATAAATATAGATGTGTAGACTTCTCCTGATAAAGAGGTGAAGGTCATAAAGAGACATTTGTTTATTTGTCAGTTACCTTATTTGTAAATCTTTGAGATGTGTATGTGTTTAAATAAATATAATTGTACGGTACTCATGAATCCATCTTTGCGTCTTTACCTTTACCAGTGCTTTAATATAGCCTACAGTATGACAGTGACAACAATTTTGAAGCTCGTACATACCCTTCTGTATCCATATATTTCATATTGTGCACACGTAAAAAAAAAAAATTGGCAGTTGGGGGCCTGTGCCCCAGTAAAACTCTAGGTCTAGCAACGCCCCTGGCCTGCAGAATGTACAGAACCATGGAGCCTCAATCTCAACCCCTCTGAGGCCCAGAACCTCTGCCTTCCATCCCATGGTTATTATGTACTCCTGGCTGCTGTTTTATATTACGGTCCTCCGCATGATTAATGTGTTGTTTTTGTCAGTCAGCCAATAGTTGTGATGTCTTTGTTTTTTGTGTGCTTTAGTGCAATGCCTCGCTCCACAGTGGGTCAAGGGAAATGTATACAAGGGAAGAACCATTTTCTGAATAAAGCCGACTAATTGCCACAGGATGGATGTCGATTGAAACCAGTCATATAACAACAAGGCTATTTTAGGAAACAGTATAACCAATGGTGGTTGTTAAGGCAGATGTTTGGATTTGCAACATCTGACAATGTTTCTGGTGGAATTCTTTGATTGTAGATTGAAAACTGACAATGAATGATCAGGCATATCAATCTTCTCATTTGTATTGAATTTATGTTAGTTGCGTTAAACATCGAAAACCATGTACCTTTCATGATTGTTTGACTCTTTGGACGAGGGAGATTTGATTTCCCTGAAGTTGAGGGACAGCTGTCAATAATGACCTTATATCTGATTATTGTTCCCATTAAAATGAAGCCGGTGTCCATGTGCTCTCACACACACACACACACACACACACACACACACACACACACACACACACACACACACACACACACGCACAGACAGCACACACACACACACACACACACCGATGTACAGAGCACGTGTTCTCGGCCAGCCATACGGGCGCGAGACTCCCCCCCCCCCCCCCCTCTATTGGTGAGGACGGGGTCTATGGAATGGGCTCTGGTTACAACTGCTGGTACCACTGTTGCAGACAAACCCTAACATCAGCACTTTGCAAGACATTTTGCTTGGAGAAAAGGGGCACACCTTTTATTTGCAATCTCAAATTTCCTAACCAATCATTTTAACTTTGAACATTATTCTAAGTCCTCCCCCGGCTTCAAAAGTGCAACCTTGTGGCTACCTGTAGCGGCAGAAACTTCTGCAACACAAAAGCTGCGGAGGTAGTGCTGAAACCTTTGCAAGCTATCGGAAACCTCCATCCCTGCGGATAAAAGGGTTATCAACAGAACCAGAGGCGTTACAACTATGTGCTAAACGAAAGGCACATTGCAGTGCAGTGGATGTAACTCCGAACATCAAGTCCTCGACCTTCTGTGAAGCACAATGAAAGGTAGGTCATTCAAAAACGTTTCGTACCCGGCCTATAATGTGTTGAGTTCAAACGGCAAACTAGTGAGGAATAACTTATGATTGGTGTGTATTCTTCGTTTTATTTTCTTGAGTTCTGCACTTATGTGCTACTATGGAGCATTCTCCGGCCGAACACGAGGAATGTGTAGGCTACAACTCCCCTGCCACATCTGGACCCCATCAGGCGCTCCTGCAGGGGACTGGCTCTGGGGTTTGTTTTGCATCTGGCCGCGGCAGCACTTCAAACCCCGACTAAACGTGTATCTTTAGAATGAAACGACGGGATTGTTTCAAATATAGCACAGACAACGAAAAAATTTGTTTAAAATCTATAAATAAAACTGTTGTAAAATCACAAGTAGTGCTATTGGAGAGACAAATTCAACGGTCCATGATTGGAACTTTTTGTTACAGGGCTGTAACTGAGGTTATTTGAATCTAATGTCAGGGAAAATAGTGTCAGAAAGTGCAATTACTTACCATGGAAAATAACTGAATAAGTGTTTTAAAAGGGAAATATTCTGCAAATAAAGATATTGCCTATTTCTGTGGATTTTAGGCTTATCTAATTCAATAATACATCAAAAATAATAAACGCTTTTGTGGTTCTGGGAAGGCTTCTAATCTAGCGTTTGACAATAATAACCCTTTTTCCTACTGCTCAGAATTCGTGATGGTGAGAGAAATATGCACAGCTTCCTCCTCACATCCAGCAGTTTAAATATATGTGCTGTTGTTTCCTGATGTACAGCACAGGCTGGAACCACTCATGTCAGGGGTTTTGTTTGTGTGTGTGTTCATCTTCTAGGGCCCTTGTAACTGCCTTCCACAGTCTTCTTTGTCCTCTGATTCACCTCACGCTAAAACCGACTGTGATCCGTTGGGTTAGCTGAAGGTTGTAACAATATATGTTTATTTTGAAACCTCAAAAACCTCCATCTATGACTCTGAGTCAGGACAATAAGTCACATGTTGATCTGAGCAAACGAAGGAAAGTTTGTTGCAGCTGCACGAATGCACGCCAAACAGACGTTATTTTGTAAGCCGTGTGAATGTTTCTCAGGTAAACAGATGATCTTGAACAAACTCTCAACAGCTGTACAGAGATCGCCCATCTACTATTTTGTAACCAAACGACTCCTGACTTTTCATTGATTGGAACAGCGTTAGGTATTATGAAAGGAGACAGGGCTGTTTTTAGACACGGAACTGCATTCTTCGCGTGTCTCAAAGCCAGATGTTACTGGTCACAAATAGTCTGTAGTCTGAGGGTCTGCGTCGAGGGGGGGAAAACAAAGTGTCCTCACTGCCAATGTGGATCACATGTTTGTTTGCTCTTGGGTGTGTGTCATTGGGGGCTTGGGTCTTTTGGAGATGGAGGGTTTTAAAGTAATTGCTTCCTGTGGGTCTGTTTTCTGCCTGCGGCGTGGTCATTCCAGAACAAATGAGCTTCCAGTGCAGAGTTTATTAAGTCCTGAATAGATCAGCTTTCTGGGGAAATATTGATAGACTTACTATTATTTGAAGATTGCATTGGAAGGATTTCTCTCTAAAAGTTGCAAATGAATACTTCACTACTCGGCATTAGAGAGAAATATGTTTTTTCTCTCTAATATCTCTTATTAGTGTATTGTTATAGAGCAGCTATTAATTAGGGGTCCAAGCCAACAGGTTGGATCCCTATTGTTTTTTAAGTTATTTTTGTTTTCCAACAAAGCAATCAATCGGAATGCAGGAGGATTGGCATACTTGACATCATCATTCATTCAGTGCTCCCCTTGACTGTAGGATAGGAGGGCCACCCAGCCATTTTTGTTGTTGTCATGTTCGACTCGATAGATAATCTTACTGTTTGTGCAAGAAAAGTACTCGTGTTCCTCCAACCATAGAAGTGGGTCAAGTGCTCCATGACTTTATGTACTTAAAGGAAGGATATTAGAAAATGTCTGGTTCTGAGAAGGAACAGCGTGGGGTATTAAGGCAAAGCCAAGCAGACTGGAAATGTAAGCACAGGTCACCCGCTTAGAATACCAACCACATTTGATAAACATCATCAAAACCCAGGACCTCACTGTGTGTAGTTACTATAATTAAAAGGTTGTGTTGGGCCTGTCATGGGAAACTTCAAGATGTTTTCCAAAACGGAAAATAGACAAGAATAGACAAACATTGATTTTCTCCTATAGTCATGGACAGTGGAAACAACAAATGCGTAAATGTAAATCTATGCATTTAAGATGTGTCAGATAACGGTCCATGGAGCGAGAAGAATAAGGACATGACTGGAAGAACAACAAAGACAAGGAGAATAAATAGGGGAAACTTTAAGTATCCAAAATATGTAACGGAAATGGATAGCCCTCTATCAGAAATCCGTACCTCTCTCTCGCCTCTCGCTGCTAAACCCACGTAACTGAAACAGATATCACGCACGCACGCCCGGATGTCCCGCCTTCTCTTCTGTCAATACACACACCTCTCGAAGCATCTCGCTCCAGGTGCTCTGTTGTTGGATGAGAGGGTCTGGGAACGAGGTCCCTGCCGAGGTTACACGGCGTGTACGGCATCTTCTTGGATCATTCCCAGTGGGATGTGTTTGCTATCGGTGCCTGTAGCCATCTTCACCTCTGCTGGTCCTGCCCAGCACCTAGTGCCTCACGGTTCTGGTCTTAGATCAGGCCGCAAGATGTCCTCAGAACCCATTGTGGGATTAAACTCAAACTCTATTCCCATCCATTTATTTGTGTCTCCCAGGCCTTCGTTAAGATACTGTTTGCGATGGCAAACAGTGGTCGCACAACTACGATGGCACAACTCAACACGGTGACCTAGATTTCCCCCCCCAAATAGCTGGACCTGTTCCGGGAGTGCTCAGTGTATCATTGATGTTGCGACGTCGTGTAATACAATGTTTATGCGGAATTGAGTCAACAGCCTTGAGTCAAAGGCTAATAGCATCCTTGAGAAATAGGAAATAATTTGGCTTCAATACATTTCACTGTGATACATTGTCAACAAAGGCAACAAGAGGGGCCAATGAGATAACCAGCTGCCTGAGCCAAAAACTCTTTACTACCAACTGCCTTGGCAATTACATGTGTGACAAAGTCATCTAGTTCCCTCCTTTAGGTTTTTGTCTCCCTTTGGGTGTGTATATGCGTAGGGCACATATCCAAATTTTTCCTGTAATGAGGTGGTTTTTCTCTCTCATCACTCTACATCTCTTGGTCTGTCTCACACTTTTTTCTCCGGGGGCATATGGCGTTTCTTTATTTGTACTGGCCAGGACTGACGACGACAATGTTCCCGGGCGTACATTCCCACGAGTACGCTGGCCACATGAAAGGACTGGTGGGAAAGGGAACCCCAGGGAGAGAGACGTTCAAAGGAACAGGAGATGGGGCGAAAGGGACAGCCAGAGAGGGACATAGACCTTGGATTTGGTGTTCTGGGGGTTTTATGGTTGCACACAAGATGGTGTTGACTGCAATGACCTATATCGACCTTCTTACCGTCGAGTTGATAAGATGACATTCCCAAGCGATTTATGGTCAGGACTGCACTCTCAGTAAATGATTGCAGTTATTGTTATTATTTAGCAATTTTAAGGTGTTCTATTGAATTCACTTATTTGAAATCGCCACACTCATCGTGTTTCTTGACGTTTCTGAACTGTCTTTGTGTTTTTTCCCTTCCCGTAGACGACTTTGCTGATGACGAGGAGGTCCATTCCTTTGGCTACAAGAGGTTTGGTGAGTACTGGCCGGGCTGCATGTTTAGGGGGTCCGACAAAGTGGCTTTCTCTGCTGATAAGCACATTCCAAAAGTACTCTTCTAACAGTGCATGATTATTCTACATTTTTGACGGACCATTCCCTCGGACTCTCATGCACTGATAAACACCTTACAAGTCGTCCTCGCTTCCACGAAAACCGCTCTTTAGGACTATTTATATTGGACGCTGCTTCCCATGTTATTCCGCGGCAATAAAACGCCGGTGGAGCGGAGGCAGAGAGAGGAACGCCGCAGCTTCCTGGGTGTTCCTGACCAGCGGAGCAACATCCAGCGCATATCAACCTCCTCTTATTATTGTACGCTGACCATTAGCATTCAACCTCCTAAAACCAAACGTCAGAACAGAGCTTTCAGCAAAGGTCGTTTTCTGTAAAATTCCCCAACGAGTAGTTGAATATTCTCCATTTTTTTCTCTTTGTTATGCTTGGGTTAAGAAAAGCATACCAACCCACATGCATAGCTTCCTTGTAGTCGTGCTTTAGTGTCCACTTTCTAAACATACATATATATATGTGTCCCAAAAGGGCGGCTTATGTTACAACAGAGAGGGGGGGGGGGGGGGGGGGAGTTGGCTCTCACGGTGGTGTTCGCTGAGGTTTCCAGAAGTGTTGAGTTCTCATCCCATGATTGCGCACAGCAGTCATATCAGTAAGTGCGACAGCTTGGCTGCTTCATGTTGAGCGTGGCCAGGATCACTTTACACATGTGTTAAACCCTTTACAGGCGGGGCCAACACCTCTGTGACCTGCTCTGTGGTAAGTGGTAACGATGGGCAGCCTCACATCTCGAACTGGGAGCTGTTCAGTGGAGCCACATTCCTCCTCTGTCGCCAACTGGGTGGCTTTGCCAGGGCGTTTGGGGTCAGAACAGAACAGAGTGGAGAAGGTGGGGGAGGAGGTAGGCGGAAACTGGCCTGAGGATTTTCTCATAGTGGTGGTGGGCATGCACTGTGACTGTGTCTTTACTGCTGACACCGGGCTCCTCAACAAGTCTGAAATGCTTTAAATGTCAGATGGTATTGAGGACCAATCAGATCCATTTCATTTGGTGAAAGGTAGGGACTTAACAAGGTTTCTTCTTGTAGAGAATAGAGCACCTTTTAAACGGTTCTAGAGGTACAAAACAAGGTTTCTCCATGTAGATTCATGTAGTTTCACCTTTCAAGGGTTCTATGCGTACAAAACACGTTTTTCTTCTTTGAGAGAATACCGGACCTTTAAATGGTTCTAGATGTGCAAATCAAGGTTGTCTCTTTGAGATAAAAAAAAAGACATGGTTCTAGATGTACAAATGGTTCTAGATGTACAAAACAAGGTTTCTTCTTTGAGAGAATGCAGCACCTCTCAATGGTTGCAGAGGTACAAAATGAGATTCATTTAGGTCAGATGTTCTTCGAAGTTTCTCCTCTGTCACTCGAAGTGGCAGCAGCAGTGGGCCCCTATCATCTGAGCCATCGTTTGAGGCCACGGTTCCATCCCGTCGGCGAAGTTGGGATTCGCGCCATTGCCTAGCGTCAACAGAGTGGTGAATGGCCTGCTAACTTCCCCCCGTAGAGTTGGAAGAGAAGGCACAGAGAGATGAGGCTGGAGACTTTAGGGCTCAAAGATCTGGAGGTCATAGGACATCTATTATACCGCAGAGAAAACGGCCAGACCTGGAAGGATGCAGTCCCGCTTCTCTGTGGCTGATGAAGAACATTTACCGAGGCAAAGACGTGCTGCTCTTTGGACCTACTCCGTAGAAACAAAGATAGATGAACAGAGTGAGAGACAGTGATTAAAGAACCTAAGGCAACTTGTATTGTATTGTGAGACTCAGGGTTAGGTGCAGCAATTGTGTTTTTCTTTAGGGGAAGGCCGGGCTGGGTGGGTCTTGGGTTCCTTGTGGGAATCAATGCTGCTTCAGCAGAACCAAAGGAGACGGTATTTTGGGATGTGTGGTGGGCACTCTTCTAAAAATTTGAGAAATAGCCCCTAAAAATACAATCTCAAATGAGTCTGTGTATGTGTGTGTGTTCTGGGTGGATGGGCGGGTGTGTGGGGAATGGGGGAGAGGGGAGAAGTAAATGTACTCTGCATGTAAGGTAAAAAGGTCATCATGTCCTGCATGTGCTGTTTCAACCCATTTCTAAAATGACCAGTCACTCAAGGGCCCTTGACCAGTTACATAAGCTATCCGCGCCATGACGCCAGAGTTGTATAATACATCTCTCTCCAGTGAGCTGGTCTCCGACTGAGCCTTATAGTAAGTGGCGGGGCCGGGATGGGGCTGGGAGTAGGAGGGGGGGCCGTCGTACGTCGATCATGGATGTTTAGAAATGTGAGGGGTACATCTCTGAGTGTATTCATTCCATTACTTCATTGGCCTGAGAGCTTTTACCCTTGGCTTACATATCATCCCCTCCCTCTTCTTCTTGTTCACGTGTTCCCCGGATGCATTGGTGAAAACGTTTAGCGACAGCGTTACTTTCAGCCAAGGTGCTTCAACATTCTTGGGCCGGTTATTGTGGGCAAAGCAGCAAGTGGTTTGAATTTATGTTTGCGGGGGTTGTGGAGGTTGGTAGCAGTTTTATGAAACAATAATGGAACTTAACTGCTTTACTTTATTGAGAAAAAACATTTTATCAACTCTATCGCCGGAGGAGGCATGTGAGCGATGTGGTCGGTGAGGTGATTACTGGGTTATTCCAGACTTGACCACGGACAGGAAGACAGGCCTGGATGAGAACGCAAATCACGAGACCCATTGGTGGTGTTGGGGGGGCTAACATGAGGCCAACTGCGAGGGTTCTTGCTGAATGAGGGGGGGGGGGGCTGGTAAGGGGGATGGTCCTGACTAGGGGTCATGAAAGGTCAGGCACAGGTCATCATAATGAACCCCTGCTCTTTTTAAGGGATAATCTTTATTTAACCCTTTGACATAATGTCGGCGAAAGCGGTCAAGGTGCATACGCGGTGAGAGACAGGTTAAGCTGAGATATGTTTAAGAGGTTTTCTTGGTGCCTAGCAGTGTTTTGACTTGTTCAACGTTATTCATATATAAGTGTTCAAAACAGATGTTGTTGTTTTTCTTGCTAACGCGCTTTTCAAGTTGCATTAGACAACATTATCTTTATGTATCAAAGAAAAAGCGGTTGTGTCCCTGTTCCCTGTGTGAAGCTGCAGCTGGATGCGGCTCTGAAAGACGGACCGCTTTGCGGCTTGAATCAGCCCCCCTGTCAATCAGGAGTTTGTTATGACTGTGTGAGTTTCGCCATCTCCCAGCCGACACCAAACCGACATCGTGTGGCGTCTTAAGAGACCTGTTGGCCCGCGACCATAATGGCCGCCTACGTTCATCCGCGAGGACAGCAAGAGACCGACCTCACCGCTGTAGACAATGCACAGTGTAGACACTGTGTGACTGTGAATTTTCCATTTTCAAAATTCCTATTATAGGACAAACTTGATGAGGCCATGCTGCTTGTGCTTCGGCTTTGAAGCTCAAGTCTTTTGGGTCGGGGGACGTCCAAAGTCAACGTCTGTGTTTTCTCTCCTTGGAAAGGAGACAGAAGTAGGCAAAAGAGAGCGATGTCGATTTGACTTTGTTGCATGCTTCCTCCCCTTCATTTCAGCTCCGGCTTGATGCATCTTTGGCTGTGATTATACTGGCTCCCAACCGGAGTTTGATCTGATATTATCTTTGCTTATGTCCCCCTATTAACATTTGAGGGGATATAGTGAAAAGGGCTGCATAAGACAAAGTCTAGCAAAAATTGTTGGCCGCAATGATCTTTTTTTCCATTGACTTTGCACTTCAAGTGACCGTAAAGTGCATGTCTGGCCATTTGTTTGCGCATTCCCATCTGCTGGAAGCTGCTGGGAGCTCTCTATCACTACTTGAACCAGTTCCATAGGATTTAGCAACGAATGGTTTCAGTCAACATATTTCTGTGGAGATAATTCTCGTTTTAATCAAGCAATAGAAGTTTGACTTTAGGATAAAACTCTTCCAACGTCTATCGGCCTATCTTAAAGTCTCCATCCAAATGGGGATTTTTGAGCAGGTAGTTGTCATGGCACCCAGCTCCACACAGACTGGATTTCATTGGCTCTGCTCGGCTGATAGCAGCTCGATAACGCGCAGGGACATATCGTCCAGTAAACCATGATTCTTGCGAGATCTCACGTCAGCAGTTCCAGTAATTTGTGAAGGAGCATGGCGGTGGGGATGTTGTTGCTTCAGGGAAGATCTTGACTGCCACCCAGAAGGCCAGACCACACTAAAACCAAGCAGAACAGATGGCGCTTGGAGCAAAGGAAGACATGTGTAAAGAGACTACGTACCTCTGCAGAGAAGTCAACGCTTGTGCTGCGGTGCTTGGTCTTCGCTGTGGTTCGGGGTCTCCATGCTCGTTTGATTAAGATATTAGAAAGCGACGCGGTACCACAGCTCTTTGTGTGTTAGCGTGGTTCATGCTGTTGTGGTGGAAGTTGGGTCGAGGGTTGAGTACTACGTCTACTTGTTTTTTTTATTTCAGGAGGAATGGCAAGAAAACGGCCGTGTGTGACGAAGATGACGAAGGTGTGTAAGGCCGTGGTGAACTTTCACTAAGTCCTTCCTCAGATCTTCCAGCTCTGTACGTATCAGCAGAACAAGCCCCTCGGCTTTCCGTACCCCACTTCTGGCTGGAGTTTTGCAGGGTTTTGTGTTTTACTTGAAATGACCTCATTGTAACGTACCTTGGGTGTAACACGAGTAGGAGGGTTCACGGGGTCATGCTGCTACGTTATGAAGCCCTATAAAACTTGTTGAAGGCATTGAGTGCATGTGAGCCTTTCGAGGGGGAGATAAGTTCCCTGGGGTCTAAAGTGGGGTAAGAGGTTGGCAGTGCCAAACCAAAGTGAGATAACGAGTACTTTATGTTGTGAACAATTCAACTTGTTTATGGTGTTGAAGGGATTCTGAGGTTAAGAGGGTCAGGCAGCTTTGGCTGAATTTCATCACAGATGCATTCTCAGACTGAAGGACTTAAAAGCTTAGTTAAAGCAAAAACAACAGTCATACAGCTTTTAGTTTAACTGTATTGTCATTACAGAGCATTACACTTGATCATGGCGATCATCGTGTTTTGATTATACAGCTTACTCAAGTGTAATTTATTTTACAACATATTGGCTGTACGTGTGTGCGTGTGCATGAGAGACGGAGAGAGTCATGTGACTTGTTTATTAAAGGGAAAATACCTCCTTAATAATGCACATGCTGGTGCTACTTGAGTTGCACATTTTACAGCCAAGTCGGGCCTGGGAAAAACAACTCTCAATCAAAAAACAGAAAGAAAATGAAGCGCCAGTAAAGACCCCCTTCTGCCTGCCAAATCGCGGTGGAGCCGCTGTCGTTGTTTTACTACCTTCATCTACAATCATGCTTTTCTATCTTTTTATATTTGCTCGCTTTGGCTTGTTTCTTCTATAACCTGAGGCAGCAGGAGTGCATCAAAACTATTCAACGCGGAAAACTCACAAACTCTCAGCAGGTTTTTTTTGCGAGACCCACTCAAAGTGAGTCTGCGTGTCAGCCCCAGAACGGAACCTGCTGACTGGGACAAAAAAAAGGCTGTTTTGATAGTGCAACCAATACCTTCCCCATTACAGTGGCTTTCGCTTTGTTTACACGGCACACTTTGCGTGCTTTCCCTCTTCATCGCAGGATTATTGAGCTGTTTGTCACGTCCTGTCCCCCAACCTAAGCGAACACACATGCAGGGACCGGGAACGGCGCCAACCGTCCCGACACGCGTTGGATCGGAGGGATTTCGATCATCGACGTCAATTTTTTACTTTCTGCCTATTTTCAACCCTCTGTGTCGATCCCTTCTCAGATCACTTCACCTCCGGTTGAAACAGTCAATAGGAAGTGTGCCACAAGGCTTCAACAACCACTAGAACATAATGTCCAATCCATTGTCCTAGATCCGTTTTTTCATTTGTGTCGTCAAGGTGTAAAAGCACATTCCGAACCACGTTGTTGTTGAATTCCCCAGGGTCTTTTGATTCACAATTCGTATCCTCTCGTGAACTAGTCTTAAGACCTTGTGTCTCCGTTTTCACTTATAAAGTTGGCAGCAGGCGGAACAAGCAGGTGTACGCCATTGTGAAAACAAACACATTTGGAATGCAGATGTGTGCAACGTTGGAACAGCACTAGCCGGAAAGGCTGATGAGGCTGATTCATCCCCAATCAAAGAAAGGCACACTTCATGGCACGCGTAGCCATCGCTGATTGTCTAAAAATATGAATGAATATTTGTGAAATCCCAGCACAATGTCCAGTTCACTTCACTTGGGAATGTCATTTGAAAACAAATCGAAAGTTATAACTGTTTCTGAAAAGAGAAAGGCCTTGGCCCTCGAGGGAACTTTGTCCCAATTGTTCATTGTATAGCAGCAAAAGACAACTGGTTTGCTGTAAGATATGTACATGTAGTTATTGAACATTGTTGCCATCATATATCAACAAACATCACATCCACAAAACGTGTATTGAATACAATTTAATATACAGTTTAATATACAAAAAACAAGTGTTGAAAACAGAGGTTTTTCATGAAGCAAATGCAACATGTGTACGACAATTGCAATGTTGCATAAAACATGCACGATCCATTGCTATTTCTAGAGATGCATAGCCCTTGTAGAAGATGTAAACTCTTCCTTCCGTCTAACTGAATACAAAGAGATGACAGAAAGCTGGAGAGATCTGCCCTTGAAGAGTCGGGCAATACTTCCCAAGTATGGTGCCTATATAGCAGTCCTCATATTTGCGTTGTATGTTATTTTTCCCTTACCTCAGCATTAATACATCCACTTATTTGACCACAACTCCCTTTTTTACGGACACTATGGAGAGGAAGCGTCCCACAAAGACGCCCATGGTATTATACTGCTGCTAATGGCCATTCTCGACATCGCCATCCTATTTGCCTTTTGAACACCATGGCACGAACGGCCAAGTGCATCCAGCGTTCTTCTCATGCGTCCTTTCATTCGGGCTCCAGCCTAACAAGAAACAGATGCAGCCAGAGGGCCCCGGGCCAATTTGAATTGTCATAAACCTGTTTTGGAGAGATGGAGAGAAAAAAAGAGAAGAGCAGTGGAGATAGAGGCTCTGGTATGCAGGGCTTGCTCAGCAAACGGAGGAGCCTAGTAGTGGCTTGGTAATTGGTCTCAGGCGTGAGTTCCCCCAACACCCCACCTTCCCCCCTGTCGAAGAGTGTTTACTAGTTAACATTCCGGTTGAAACTGTTTATTCCAGGGTACTTATTAGGAGGACTTCATGATGACCTCAGGGGAAACTGTTTCTTTCTTTCCCTTTGCTGTCCTTCTTTTCTTTTTTTAGCCGAGCAGTATGGCCTTCTCAGTGGGGCGGCCTCGATCTTGTTGTCAACCTGTGCGCTCGAGTTGTGTCATAAAACGGTGTAGTTAAAGTAACTGGGAGCTTCGTTATTAATGGAGTGGAGGGGTTGAGATTTTTGGGGATTTTTTCATCCAAAATGAAAGCACAATCTTATTATACAGGTTGTATAGAGCTCCTCATACAACCAACCCCTCTAATTGGCTGTGGTAAATATTTGATTGATTACTTTCGATTCGGTTGTTACTTTTCAATATTTGTTGTAAAACTGTTTCTATAGTGACGTTTTATTTCATGCTGGGTCTCTCCTCATGCATATTATTCTGAAAACGTGTGTTGCTTCACCGGTGTGCGGGTGTAATTCTTTTGGTGTGTGGAACTAAATATATTTCCACCAGAAGGCTAGACTAGGAAATAAAGAGCCAAAGGTGCCAGAGTCTAGTGTAGTGTTTGCTCAAACCATTGAGTCATCTTTGGTAAGAATAAAACTCAAGAATAAAAAAAGGGACATCGAACAACGCTCCTTTCTTAGCGTTGCATCCCGTGCGTTTTCACACAAGGCCGAGCTTGATGTCAGGGTTACTCCTGTGGTATCCTTGTTACTTTTACTGTATATACTGTAGCATTAACAGTCCATGCAATGGTTTTCCTCACTCGCACACAGAAGTCCCCGGTGTGCACAGACTCTCTTTGTGTTGCTTTGGAAATTTCCACTGCCACCCGACTCGCTGTGAGACTAAGCATGGCCGCAAGTCCCGCTGCAGGTACACGGAGCAAGGGAGGGAAACGGAGAGAAAACCGTGAGGAGGAATTTATGCTTTGACTCACTCACCAAGCCAAACTGAAATACAGCTGTGACATGCACCAAAGTGAGCTCTCTCAAATCCTATGTAGACTTTGGAAGTGTGGCCTTAACATATGAGTGCTTATTCAGTATCAGTGCTGAACTTTCTTTTTCTACTCTGGAAATAATTCACACCATTATTTGGTCTCGGTGTGGCTGTCATTTCTTTAAGCACAAAGCCTGTACAAACTGTTAACTGTGAAATGAAATCCAAAGAACAGCCGCCCAACATACCTGCAAACCTCTAATTAGGTTTGAGTTTGCGCTAATCCGTGAGTATCCCAGCCCCTTGATAGGGACCCCCCCTGGTCTTGTTTTACAGGCTCAGGGCCAGGACTAGCTCAGCCCCCCCGCCGACCAACACCACCCCCCCCTGCGTCGTATCACCCCCCATTCCCTCATCATCACCGCAGAGCTCAGTCGAGCAGCGGTGCGTTTTGGGTTTGTTTAATGGTACACCATATACGTGTCGGAAGTGTATGCTCACACTGGGGTGCTCTTTACGCACACGCGGGGACAAGCATTCCCCCCTCGTCTTAATTTACTCAACGCATGACGACGCAAAGACCGCGAGCGATGAGGTGGAGAGTGCTGGGGGATCTTCAACATGTATGGCATGTTGAATATGATGCCATTCTGTAGCCCCGGCTGACTACTTGTGGATGTCGGAGGTTGTTGCTCAAGTTAGAATAAAATGGTGTGTTCAAGTTTTAGCCGATGTGCAGGTGCTTAATCATCTTTAGTTATGCGCTACCTTTCACACGGCGCAAAGGAACGGTTGAAATACGTTCCTCGGGTGATCGCTGCCTCTGCTTTTCGGTGCATGGGTTCAAGTCGTCCGAAGATGTGTTGTGCTGAGAAGGATGAAAGGTCCAAGCAGTGAGTTGGTTGTTGTGTTTCTTCGAAGCTCCAGCCCCCCCCCCCCCCCCCCCCATCTGTTAACTAACACTAACGCTTTCCTCAGTCCAAAGTGTTCTCCCACTTACGCTGTTGACTTTAAATTGCCTTGAAGTGCTCGGAGCTCGCCTTGTTTACACGCTGGTCCTCCTCAGGACGGCCTGCCAGGCGGGGCCACGGGGGGTCCCTCACCGTCTTATACCCCCACCTGGGCTCACACTCAGGCCGGAGCCTTCAGCACACACTTCCATGTCTAGCAGGAGGGCCTCGTCTGGGCCCCGCTGTGCTGCTCAGGCCACAGTGTTTTCACAGATGTGTGGGTCCAAGGCCAAGAGGGCAATCCTCTCCCACAATGGTCCAGCCCACCCCTTGACATGGAGGGATGGAGCCAAGACGCCTGTGGCTGGCAGATGCAGGCTCGGCAGGGCAACAACACTACCTTGAGGCCGGATAGCTGAACAAAATCAGCTTGCTACAGCCAGCCAACCAGGGGCCAGATTTGAGTTTCCCAAGAAGAAATTTGGAGGTTGCGATATATTTTCCTTAGAGCCTTTCATTTTCTTAAGAATGTCTTGGAACTATTTTCTTAAGAAGAAGTTTTTATTCCATTCTTACAATCTTTTTTTAAGTGTTCGAAGGAAAAAAACGGATGTGATGAATATGTCAGTTCCCAAGACCCTTTTGTGAATCCGAGCCAATTCCTATTGTTTGCTACAGCATTTTAAAGATAAGTCAGTTGAGTCCTAGACTGTATTCTGTCTGCTAGTGTAATGCAGCAGGGCTGTTTCTCTCAGGAAATTATCAAGCACATCAACATCCTGTTTGCTTCTGAAAATAAACTCTATCAAACCTCAAACAAGAGTGAAACATTGTTATAATATTCACAGATATATGCATAAAAAAATGTGGCTACAGTTTATATATACAGTACGCATATATAGTGGATCAGACATATCTGTATAAAGTAGCACTGTATAGAGATGTTTATCTACGTTGGACAAACAGCAAATACATTTCTGGCTGTCTGGTTGCAGCTTTTGCAGACTTTGCAAATGTTCTTTTTAATTGTAATTGTTTACAGAGACTTACAGAGAAGTACTCTCTGTGTGCACACATATGGAAGAAAGGATTCTCTTCATCATTTCATCAGCCGTACCCATGGCTGTGTTATTTTTTTCCACGGCCTTTGACACCAAAATCTGAGGAAATTCTAGAGAATGATTACTGTGTTGCCAACATTTCAAGACCATTTCTGACCATTTGGATAAGTGTTTTTTAACCCTTAAAAGCAGACTGCAAAATTGCAATCATCAGCTTCCTGTGTGGTGTATGAAGAATGCTTTCAGAGTTTTGTAATTCAGGGATTTGTACACTTATTATGTCCTCCCCATTGGGGTAGCCAAAGGGCACTATGTCAGCTTTCACCAAGTTCCAACAAATCCCCTGACTTTATCTTATAGCAACCACAATGTTTAGTTATACATCATA
Organism: Gadus macrocephalus; assembly: GCF_031168955.1. Taxonomy (NCBI): domain Eukaryota; kingdom Metazoa; phylum Chordata; class Actinopteri; order Gadiformes; family Gadidae; genus Gadus; species Gadus macrocephalus. The sequence continues at coordinate 6,731,705 of NC_082389.1, forward strand.
CTGCGTTTAGTAATGCATCAACTGAGGTTAATGTTAAATAACATGAGAATGACTGTGAATGTTGCAATTTTGGTACTCCTTTTCCTCGTTGTTGTTTCGGTTTCTTTGTTTCTCTTGCTGCCGTATGGCCAAAATATGTGCTGTACCAAAATGTAGCTGGATCAAAACATCTTAGGTTTCATACAAAGTCTCATCTTAGGTTTCCTACAAAGTCTCCTGTTTCCCCTTTTTTCACAAGAGTAAATGTTTTCGATTGACACTCAACCACAGCCTTCTCTTTTTCAATCATGGTCAGAGTTCAGCCACAAAGTATGTGAATTCCCCATACATCCTGCTTGTCCCCGTTACATCTCAGTGTCGTCATCCTGTGGAATAAATGCTTTCGCCTGCCTGCCTTTGTGTTTCTTATTTCTGACCCAAAGCTATCTTCTTGTCTTGCAGGAATCCAAGAGGGTACAGAGTGCACCAAGTGTAAGAATCACTGGGCGTTGAGAGCAGCTATAGCCCTGCTCTACGTGCTGTGTGCCCTGCTCACCATAGCGGTGGCCGTGCTCGGATACAAAGGTAAGTCCTCGTTTGTGAATAGCCCCTCCGTGAACAAAGTTCATCTTTCTTAAATCGGTCATTTCTTTTCATCAACGAAACATGTCTTATTGTAAGTGATTGGTATTGTGAGAATATTGTTAGGAAATCAACCAGTGTTAAGTGGTCAATTGGATTGGTCTTGATTATATGCGTATCCATTTTGAGCAGTGACGCATTTATGGCACATCGTATTATCCGGAAACTCAACTATTAAATATAATTGTATAGGCAACCACTACCAGGAGTGGGGTTTGAACCCACGAGGTCTGATGTCCATTTGAACTTAAGTCCAACGCCTTAACCACTCGGCCATCCTGGTAGTGACATAATGTCACAGCCATCAAGGGACACATTTAGATTTTTCACATCATGGTAGGAACCATCTAGTGACTTGAATTGTATTTGAGAAGCCACAGGTAGACAGAGCAAGGTACGGAGGAGTGTTGGAGAGCTTGGGTAGGTTGAAGACCTAGCCAGGTTGCTGCATTGGGGATGAGCTGCAGACTTGCTTGGTTTTCTGGGTGAGGAACAGTTGTATCCTCCTGTTTTGTGAAGCATCACTCGCAGGAGTGGGTAGTCACAGAGATGTTGGCAGTGAAGGGTCATCCAGGCTCACTCCCAGGTTTCTAGCCGCCCCAGCTGCAGACACCACATTGTTCTCAATATTGATGGAGAGTTTGTCAATGGTTGATTTGCACTGCCACCTAGGTTACAAACATTGAAAAATTGTGTGTGTGTCGACATAGCTGTGGGAATGAATGCCAGAACCTAGTGACTTGGTGTACAGAAGGGATGGACCCCCGAACAGAAGCCATAGGGAACCAGAAGTAAGAATACATGGTTAAGACAACTTGATCGCATATGTCATCTACAAACTCAGTATTACAGCAATTTGAACCTACATATATATAGTTTAAACACAAATATATGAAGTTATAAGTTTACCAGGAGTGGGGTTCGAACCCACGAGGACAAATGTCCATTGGATCTTAAGTCCAACGCCTTAACCACTCGGCCATCCTGGTGGTACAAACGGATCTCATCAAGGGACATATAGGGAATATTCACATTATGGTAGGCTACTTAGTTTGTGTCATAGATGTGTTAGGAAAAGCGAGGGCGAGGGTTGTTCTGATGGACCTATGTAAATTAAGAAACTGTCCGGTCTGGCACGAAGATATGGAGGTAACGGTCTACCAGGGGTGGGGTTTGAACGCACAAGGACACATGTCCATTGGATCTTAAATCCAACGCCTTAACCACTCGTTGTATTTCATTCAAATTTTCTTCATAGTAAAAGTTGAAGCATAACTTTGAGACATCCTCAGGTATTATCATGATTTTCAACTCCACTACTTAAATTGGGTTGATGCTGGATTAATAGCCTACTGATCAGCTCCATGCTGATACTTCATAATTCATAATTTGCCCTCCTGATTATGCACTTCTTATTATCAATGAGTTCGATTTTTCACGATAACAAGTAGGATGTCACAGAATGCATTTGTATGTTACTGTACTATATACAGCTATTGGAGTTGCAACACAACATGGTTGAATTGCTGACAAAGTTGATTTGCATTTGTTTGGGTAGGGTAATGTATACCAGGAGTTGTGTTTAACCCACAATGATGCATTCAATGGTAAATAATTCACTGAGATCTTTGATCGGAATAGTTAAATAATACCAGGAGTGGGGTTCGAACCCACAAGGTTATACATCCATTGGATTCTAATTCCAACTTCCTAACCACACAACCATCCTGGTTGTAATTCATCCTAATTTACCACATTAAAATTTGAAGCATAACTTTGAGACATCCTTAGGTATTATCATGATTTTCAACTCAACCACTTAAATTGGGTTGATGCTGGATTAATACCCTACTGATAAACTCCATGCTGATATCTCATAATTCATAATTTGCCCTCCTGATTATGGACTTGTGATATTAATGAGTTCGATTTTTCATGATGATAAATAGACAGCATGCATCTGTAAGTTATTGTTCTATATAATGCTGTTGGAGTTGCAACACCACCCAATTTAATTGTTTTCAAAGTTGATTTGTTTGTTTTTTACTTGCATTTGTTTTAGGGTTTTAACCCAAAGAGACGCATGCTTCACTGAGTTGCTCTTCCCGGAGCAAGATTTAAACTGGAATATGTAATACTACCAGGAGTGGGGTTCGAACCCACGAGGACTGTCATCCATTGGATCTTAAGTCCAACGCCTTAACCACTCGGCCATCCTGGTGGTTTGATAGACCAATTGTCTCAATATTGAAAGAAGAAATAGTTGAAGCATAATAAGTGATGTAAGTCTAGAAGTGAGATTATAAGAGCCTGGACCAAGACCTGCATGGCCTTCTGGGTGAGGTTGTGTCCTCCTGATTTTGTGGAGCATCATTGTGCAGGAATGGGTAGTCACAGAGGTTTTGGCAGTGAAGGACAGCTGGTCATCTAGGGTCACTCCCAGGTTCCTCGCCTTCCAAGCCGCAGACACCACAGTGTTCTCAATATTGATGGAGAGCTCATCAATGGTTGATTTACACCTTGGTCTTCAACCTTGAAAAACACAGAGTTGTGTGTCATCTTCATAGCTGTGGTAGGAAAATCTCTGTGAATGATCGTCAGAACCTTGGGAGTTTTAGTGAGACGATATGGTTCAGATGCAGTTTACTTCCAGGTTACCTTATAAATGCAGTCAGACTTGTATTGTGGCTGTCAACCTACATAATATTGTTCAGTACGAGTTGCAACACAAGCATATTTGACTACCAGGAGTATGGTTCGAACCCACGAGGACAGCTGTCCATCGGAACTTACGACCAACGCCTTAACCACTCACCCTCCCTGGTTTTGACACAGTAGTTCAGCCATCAAGGGACACGTTTGGTATTATTCATATCATTGTTGGCAAGTTGAAGGGACTTGAATCTGATTTCAGCAGCCACCAGTAGACAGTGCAGCTGCATTCCAGATGAGCTGCAGAGGTCGAACGGCACAAACATGCAGACAAGACATAAGGGAATTACTGTCGTCTAGACGTGAGATTATAAGAGCCTCTGCCTTCCATCCAGACTGGTGATGGGCGAGAAGGTAGTTCTGTTGGACCTATGTCAATTTAGAAATTGTCCAGTCTGACATCTTAACACAAAGATAAAAGGTAATTGTATACCAGGAGTGGGGTTCGAACCCACGAGGACTATCGTCCATTGGATCTTAAGTCCAACGCCTTAACCACTCGGCCATCCTGGTCGTTTGATTGACATGTTGTCTCAATATTGGAAGAAGAACATGGCCTTCTGGGTGAGGAACGGTTGCAACCTCCTGATTTTGTCGAGCATCATTGTGCAGGAGTGGGTAGTCACAGAGGTTTTGGCAGTGGAGGACAGCTGGTCATCCAGGGTCGACCCCAGGTTCCTCGCCGTCCGAGCCGCAGAAATGTTGGCTGTGAAGAACAGCTGGTCATCTAAGCTCACTCCCAGGTTCCAAGCCGTATTTACCGCAGACACCAAAGATTTCTCAATATTGATTGAGTGTTGTTTTCAAAGCTTCAAAGCTTGAAATATAGCTGTGTGTCATCTGCATGTTGGAGATGCCAGAACCTAATGACTTGTTCTACAGAGATAAGGATATCGACCCATGAACTGGTATAAGCTAGATGTAACTACATAGAGTTCAACCATTGTCAATGGTTAAAGTCTACCAGGAGTGGGGTTCGAACCCACGAGGACTATCGTCCATTGGATCTTAAGTCCAACGCCTTAACCACTCGGCCATCCTGGTATGAAATAAATTGATGGCCATCAAGGAACACATTTAGCCTTTTTTACATCATTGTAGGCAAATTCATTTGCGTATCATCCGCATAGCTGTGTCAGGAAAAGGGTGTATGAATGATTGTCTCTGTTGAGTGATCTGCCTTCCATCCAGACTGGTGATGGGCGAAAAGGTTGTTCGGTTGGACCTATGTCAATTTAGAAATTGTCCAGTCTGACATCTTAACACAAAGATAAAAGGTAAATGAATTCCAGGAGTGGGATTCGAGCACACGAGGACTAACGTCCAATGGATCTTAAGCCCAACGCCTTAACCACTCAGCCATCCAATTGATTTAATTGACAAATTGTCTCAATATTGAAAGAAGAACATGGCCTCCTGGGTGAGGAACGGTTGCATCCTCCTGATTTTGTGGAGCATCATTGTGCAGGAGTGGGTAGTCACAGAGGTTTTGGGAGTGGAGGACAGCGTGTCATCCAGGGTCGACCCCAGGTTCCTCGCCGTCCGAGCCGCAGAAATGTTGGCTGTGAAGAACAGCTGGTCATCTAAGCTCACTCCCCGGTTCAAAGCCGTATTAGCCGCAGACACCAAAGATTTCTCAATATTGATTGAGTGTTGTTTTCCACCTTAGTTTCAAAGCTTGAAATATAGTTGTGTGTCATCTGCATGTTGGAGATGCCAGAACCTAATGACTTGTTGTACAGAGATAAGGATGTCGACACAAGAACTGGTATAAGCAGGATGTAACTACATATTGTTCAACCAGAGTTCTGGTTAAAGTCTACCAGGAGTGGGGTTCGAACCCACGAGGACTATCGTCCATTGGATCTTAAGTCCAACGCCTTAACCACTCGGCCATCCTGGTATGAAATATGCTGATGGCCATCAAGGTTAACATTTAGCCTTTTTTACACCATGGTAGGGAAATTCATTTGTGTATCATCTGCCTAGCTGTGTCAGGAAAAGGGTGTATGAATGATTGTCTCTGTTGAGTGATCTCCCTTCCATCCAGACTGGTGATGGGCGAATAGGTTGTTCGGTTGGACCTATGTCAATGTCAATTTAGAAATTGTCCAGTCTGACATCTTAACACAAAGATAATAGGTAAATGTAATCCAGGAGTGGGGTTCGAGCACACGAGGACTAACATCCATTGGATCTTAAGCACAATGCCTTGACCACTCAGCCATCCAGGTGTTGTAATAGACAAATTGTCTCAATATTGAAAGTAGAACATGGCCTCCTGGGTGAGGAACGGTTGCATCCTCCTGATTTTGTGGAGCATCATTGTGCAGGAGTGGGTAGTCACAGAGGTTTTGGCAGTGGAGGACAGCTGGGCGAGGTTCCTCGCCGTCCGAGCCGCAGAAATGTTGGCTGTGAAGAACAGCTGGTCATCTAAGCTCACTCCCAGGTTCCAAGCCGTATTAGCCGCAGACACCAATGATTTCTCAATATTGATTGAGTGTTGTTTTCCTCCTTAGTTTCAAAGCTTGAAATATAGCTGTGTGTCATCTGCATGTTGGAGATGCCAGAACCGAATGACTTGCTCTACAGAGATAAGGATATCGACCCATGAACTGGTATATGCAGCATGTAACTACATAGGGTTCAACCATTGTCAATGGTTAATGTCTACCAGGAGTGGGGTTCGAACCCACGAGGACTATCGTCCATTGGATCTTAAGTCCAACGCCTTAACCACTCGGCCATCCTGGTATGAAATAATATGATGGCCATCAAAGTACACACTTAGCCTTTTTTACATCATGGTAGGCAAATTTATTTGTGTATCATCTGCATAGTTGTGTCAGGAAAAGGTGCATGAATGATTGTCTCTGTTGAGTGATCTGCCTTCCATCCAGACTGATGATGGGCGAGAAGGTTGTTCTGTTGGACCTATGTCAATTTAGAAATTGTCCAGTCTGACATCTTAACACAAAGATAATAGGTAAATGTATTCCAGGAGTGGGGTTCAAGCCCACGAGGACTATCCTCCATTGGATCTTAAGCACAACGCCTTAACCACTCGGCCATCCTGGTGTTTTATAAGACAAATTGTCTCAATATTGAAAGTAGAACATGGCCTCCTGGGTGAGGAACGGTTGCATCCTCCTGATTTTGTGGAGCATCATTGTGCAGGAGTGGGTAGTCACAGAGGTTTTGGGAGTGGAGGAGAGCTGGTCATCCAGGGTCGACCCCAGGTTCCTCGCCGTCCGAGCCGCAGAAATGTTGGCTGTGAAGAACAGCTGGTCATCTAAGCTCACTCCCAGGTTCCAAGCCGTATTAGCCGCAGACACCATAGATTTCTCAATATTGATTGAGTGTTGTTTTCCTCCTTAGTTTCAAAGCTTGAAATATAGTTGTGTCATCTGCATGTTGGAGATGCCAGAACCGAATGACTTGTTCTACAGAGATAAGGATATCGACCCAAGAACTGGTATAAGCAGGATGTAACTACATATTGTTCAACCAGAGTCAATGGTTCAAGTCTACCAGGAGTGGGGTTCGAACCCACGAGGACTATCGTCCATTGGATCTTAAGTCCAACGCCTTAACCACTCGGCCATCCTGGTATGAAATAAGATGATGGCCATCAAGGTTCAGATTTAGCCTTTTTTACATTATGGTAGGCAAATTCATTTGTGTATCATCTGCATAGCTGTGTCAGGAAAAGGGTGTATGAATGATTGTCTCTGTTGAGTGATCTGCCTTCCATCCAGACTGGTGATGGGCGAAAAGGTTGTTCTGTTGGACCTATGTCAATTTAGAAATTGTCCAGTCTGACATCTTAACACAAAGATAAAAGGTAAATGTATACCAGGAGTGGGGTTCAAGCCCACGAGGACTATCGTCCATTGGATCTTAAGCCCAACGCCTTAACCTCTCGGCCATCCTTGTGTTTAAAAATACAAATTGTCTCAATATTCAAAGAAGAAATAGTTGAAGAATAATCAGTGATGTAAGTCTAGAAGTGAGATTATAAGAGCCTGGACCAAGACCTGCATGGCCTTCTGGGTGAGGAACGGTTGTATCCTCCTGATTTTGTCGAGCATCATTGTGCAGGAGTGGGTAGTCACAGAGGTTTTGGCAGTGGAGGACAGCTGGTCATCCAGGGTCGACCCCAGGTTCCTCGCCGTCCGAGCTGCAGAAATGTTGGCTGTGAAGAACAGCTGGTCATCTAAGCTCACTCCCAGGTTCTCCGTACTAGCCGCAGAAATGTTGGCGATGAAGGTCAGCTGGTCATCCAAGTTGACTCCCCAGTTCCAAGCCGTATTAGCCGCGGACACCAAAGATTTCTCAATATTGATTGAGTGTTGGTTTCCTCCTTCAAATCTTGAAATATAGTTGTGTGTCATCTGCATGTTGGAGATGCCAGAACCTAGTGACTTGTTGTACAGAGATGAAGACCCCAGAACTGGTATAAGCAGGATGTTACTACATATTGTTCAACCAGAGTTAATGGTTAAATGCTACCAGGGGTGGGGTTCGAACCCACAAGGACTATTGTCCATTAGATCTTATGTCACCTTAACCATTCTGCCATCCTGGTAATGAATTTTGATCATGGCCAGCAAGGGTCACATTTAGCCTTTTTTACATCATGGTAGGCAAATTCATTTGTGTATCATCTGCATAGTTGTGTCAGGAAAAGGTGCATGAATGATTGTCTCTGTTGAGTGATCTGCCTTCCATCCAGACTGGTGATGGGCGAGAAGGTTGTTCTGTTGGACCTATGTCAATTTAGAAATTGTCCAGTCTGACATCTTAACACAAAAGGTACAATTATACCAGGAGTGGGGTTCGAACCCACGAGGACACATGTCCATTGGATCTTAAGTCCAACGCCTTAACCACTCGGCCATCCTGGTTGTAAATTAGTGCAATTGTCTTCATATTAAAAGTTGAATCATAACTTTATGAAATCATAAGGTATTAACCTGATTTTCAAAGTCAAAGTTAATGCAAACACACAGAAATGAAGTTACTGGTCCACCAGGAGTGGGGTACGAACCCACGAGGACAAACATCCATTGGATCATAAGTCCAAAGCCTTAACCACTCGGCCATC
>NC_082389.1:6742644-6764360 GCF_031168955.1 Gadus macrocephalus
CTATTTCTCTTTCTCTGTCTTAAGCAGAACCAAAATCTATCCGTGAGACATTCATAGAGGAAACATCGTGGTTGCGTACTACGTGTTTGATTCAATCACATCATATCGGGGCGCTGTCCTTTCAGAGCACCGCATCAACGAGAAATCGGCAAACGCCACCAGTGCCATCCAGACCTTCCAGTCCAACCTCCAGACCCTACAGAGCCAGCTGCACGACATCGCCCAGCGGTCCGGCGCCAACCAGGCCCTGCTGGACGAGCTCCAGGAGACGGGCGAGGTCACGCAGAGGGGCCACGTGTCCCTGCAGGGCGACGTCGACGGCAACGCGGCGTCCCTGCTCCGGGTCAACCAGACGCTGACCTCCTACAGCGGCACCATCGAGGACCTGCAGAAGGACACGGCCAGGCTGCAGTCGGCGCTCCAGGGCCAGGCCAGGGACCAGGGCGAGGCGGCGGTGGGCGTCAATGCCCTGAACATCACCCAGGCCCAGCAGCGCGGCCTGCTCAGCAACCTGCAGAAGACGGTGGAGGCCACGGGGCAGGCGGTGCAGAAGCTGAAGAACGACTACCAGGGCCTGCAGCAGACGGCCTGGCAGACGCAGGCCGACACCGTCTGGCTGAAAGAGAAGGTCCAGAACCTCCACGTGGTGGCGGCCAACAACTCGGCGCAGGCCCGCTCCAACGGAGAGGCCTTGGAGGACATGGGCTCCCAGCTGGGCTCACTGGCGCTGCAGATCCAGAACACGTCGTCGGTGACGGAGGGGCACGACCAGAGCCTCCGGGAGCTGATGGACCGCCAGCGGGACCACGACCACGACAAATCGGCGCAGTTCGACCGCTTGGAGGTGCGGCTGGACCGGCAGGAGAGCATCATGAACCGCGTGATCGGGAACGTGAGCTTCGCCTCGCAGCTCCTGGGCGCCATCAGCACCGACCTCAACGGCCTGCGGACTTGCGCGGAGACGGTGGCCCACCACGCGGACCTGCTGCTGGCCCTGAACGGGAGCGTGAGCGAGGCCAAGGCGTACAGCGTGGGGCTGCGGACCCAGCAGGACGAGCTGGCCGGCCGGCTGGACCGAGAGGTCAGCAACCTGTCGATGGTGATGGAGGAAATGAAGCTGGTGGACAGCCAGCACTCGAACCTCATCACCAACTTCACCATCCTGCAAGGTAAGAACGGGAGAATTTTTTTTTAGGCCAGGAGTCGGTGGAGTCGCGACATGTCTGTCTCAAAAGTTGGTCTGCATTATAAGTATCACTTTTTGTTAAATAATAAATAAAGAGGACATCTGTTGTTATGTCATCTAGGACCCCCAGGTCCGAAAGGCCCCAGAGGTGACAGGGGGCCACAGGGCCCGGTGGGCACGTCGGGACAGAAGGGTGAGAGAGGGGACAAAGGCATGACGGGCGGGCGGGGACCTGAAGGACAAAAGGGTTCTGCAGGACTATCCGGGGTGCCGGGTTCTAAGGGAGCGACCGGGGACCGGGGCGTCCACGGAGCCAAAGGGTCCCGGGGATCTTCAGGTCGGCCAGGCCCTGCGGGGGAGAAGGGGGAGTCCGGCACTCCGGGGGCTAACGGCTTGGAAGGACAGAAGGGGACGGCGGGATTACAAGGGCCTCAGGGGCCACGAGGACCTCTCGGGGCTCTGGGGCCGGCGGGATTTCCCGGGCACCCTGGTCTGCCGGGGCCACCGGGGCCACCGGGGCGTCCGGCGGATCCCCCTGTGCAACCCCAACCCCCGCCCCATGTACCCCCACACACTCCCCAGCAGGACAAACCCCCTCCACCCTCCAAGCCGGTCCCAGTATCAGAGACCCCCATGGTGTCCCCCCATGTGCAGCCCCCCGCTGGCCCCACCCCGCTACCTGGTGAGTGAAGCCATTACAAATCATACACCACTGGTATTGGCATTATTGGGTGAATGGGACAATCAAGCACTGTTCTGCATGTAGGTGCAGTTTGAGCACATAGGTGCAGTTTGAGTAACGTTGTGTTTTTTTATATATGTATGCATATATACATTTATATTTGTACATTTGTATGTTTCAGGCTGCCCTCTTGAATGGATTTCCTTTGAGGACAGCTGCTACTACTTCTCCTCTGGGGCTCAGAAGTTAAATTTTACAGAAACCAAGATATTCTGTACCAACATGTCATCCTCTATGGTCATGATCAAAAGCAACGAGGAGCAGGTAGAATAAAGCTGACCAGCCCAATGACATTACCCAGTTACTGTCTTTTCCTACTGGTGAAAACCTATCGATTTCAAAACATTCAAATAATAAGGATATGTTGACTTCAATTGGGTTTTGTGACAAATGATTTCATCAAAAGGTTCTGTTCTTTTCAGGAATGGATAAAAAAGCAGATTGCCAGAAAGGGCTTCTTCTGGCTGGGCTTGACAGACACAGAGACGGAGAACGTGTGGAAGTGGGTCGATGGGACCCTACCCGTTTTCACGTGAGTACCCTCACTTGGGCGTGAACTCAGCTCAAAGCAACTCAATCGATTCACTAGTAAGGCAAACAAGAATACGCTTTTTTTCTGCAGAGCGGAATTTAGTAGTGACGATCTCAAGAGTATTTTTCTCTGGTGGTTTTGGTTCCAGGAAGTGGAAACTTGGCCAGCCTGACAACTGGGACCAGGGCTACTCAAAGGGAGAGGACTGCGCAGGGCTCATCCAAGCGGCCTACTGGAACGACTTCTTCTGCAGGGAACGCATCAGCTTCATCTGTGAACAGCCTTCCAGCTGTCAGTAGGCTTTTAGTGAAGATTACATCGCCTTACTTTTTCCATTTTTCCCATCGATTCGAGCTGTTGATAGATTCCAGTGTGGTATTGCATACTTTTAAAGTCATTTTTCCGATATTCCATTTTCGTATGGGGTTTTGTTTATTTGACCTTATTTAAGTTTCATAGCCCTGATAAACAGTTGCCTCATTCTATTATATCATTCTGTCATTGTATCATTAGTATTTTCTTGCTTATTTGCCATATGAAAATGAACTAAATTCTTTTATTTTTTGCTCTCTCTTCCTGCTTTTCTCCAAAGTGGGGTTGCCTGTCTTATAGCATCGTTCTGTCTTTGGGAAAAGCTGAAGAGGAGGACAAGCAGGGATGGTGAAGGACTGCAAGAGATCTTTTCGATTATTAGAGGACGCTGATAAAGTACCCGTCAGCCTGTTCCAGCGTCACGAGGACTGGGACAGGGCTGTATGTCACTGTTTGGAAGACAATTTGCTCTGTAAAGTCAAAGTGCAGAAATCCACTTGTACTGATACAATATTTGTACTAAAGATTGAATGAGAATGTAGTCCTTTGATTCTGTGGTGCTTAATCAAATACGGTGAAGCCACTGTTGTATAGTTGATTGTGTAAATAATACTTAACTAAAAGGTGCGGTGTCATCAATGGAATATCATATTTTAACTTGTTAAAGTTTTACTTGTTTACTTTATTCTCAGTATTTTGTTGATTACACCTATTTTGTTAATAAAGCATCACTATTTTTGTAATGGTTCAGATATAGTCCGCATATTGATGTGTTCAAAATAAACAAGAATGAAAAATATCTTGCTCTCATCTTTTAACCAACGTGTCAAGCGTCCAATGTATGTGCAGAAAGCTAATTATAATACTATACGGGCTGTTATACATATACAATACAAATATTTTTTTCCATATTATAATCAGGGAAAGCCTAAGTAACAGTACGTGCTATGTTTTGAGTTTTGATGATCAATGGAGTGTCTCATTTTCTATAGGCCTATAAATCCATAAACCATGTGCCCAGGTAGGCTATATAAAAGTAGCAGAACAATTAGTTATGGGCGACACTTCCAATTACACATAGGAGAAGGTCTCTACTCCATCAATACGACACTGTCATGTGATCGCCGTCGCCTGACGATGACATTTGAGTTTCTACGACATAGGAAATTCACTCGTTGATTCGACAGATATTAATACGGTCACAATGTATCAATATATCCCATGTGAGACTATTTATCAGTATCACACAGTGTCTGGGGTCGACGTGTGAACAGGGGACGTTCGTACCGTGTAGGAGTCCCCCGATTACCCACAATGCTCCGCTTGTTGCCGTCTGTTAAAGGGATGACTGTGTAGCTTCTGCTAGCCGCCTCCGAGCGATTTATATCCACTAAGTTAACGGTATTATGACTCGTAGCGTGTAACATTGTGCACAAAAGTGAAAGACAAAAAAAGAGAAGAAGGCGGAATCTGTTGTCAACACATCAGCCATGCCTCTCTTCACGACAAATCCCTTTGACCAAGATGTTGGTGAGTGAAACGTCTACATAAATAGTGATCAGTGAACGGTTAGCCCTTAGCAGGCGGCTAGCCCTTACGAGCTAAGTTGGAACTGTTACCTGAACATTATTGTTGTACACCCAACTATTTCTGTGTACGTGTATTCATGCGTGTCTTTTTCGTGGCCTGTCTAGACAAATGTCAACAATTGTCTTAGGTTTTAGCAACGTCAGTCCTAGCTGCACTGAACCCCATTAAGTTACAGTGGGGTTACTGGTGTGCTAGCTGTGTTAAGAGCAGATGCTCGAATATCATCCAGCCTTAAGGAGAATATAAGACGAATATAAGAATATTAGTTACGTTATAAACGCCTGAGGCTTGGCAATGTGGAAATGAAATTGTGATAAACTGATTCTGGGCTGAATGCCAGTGTGCACTTCGGTAAAGGATGCTCAGACACACCTATTGAGGTAAGTCTGTGTGTTCCCTGGCCCCACGTCATCTAGAACCATCTGCTGCATGTTTCAAAGTCTCTCTGCCCTGGGTGAACAATCAGCGAGTCATGTTTATTAATAACACTCTGGTTTAGTTGCATAATGTTTGTATCGCTGGTTTGCTGAAAGATATAGTGGAGCTGTGTGCATGTGGGAAACCACAACGCTATTTACTAGTTCCTCTTTCTGTGGTTTACCGCTCTAGTGTCCTTTCGTTGCATGTTTAATATGCACACACAATGTGTGAGCCACACTGTGTAATGTTAGTCTTTTCAAGAAACCTGATGATAGAAGTTTCACTTGATTCTTCCCTGCAGAGAAAGCAACCAGTGAGATGAACACAGCCGAGGACTGGGGCCTCATTTTGGACATCTGTGATAAAATAGGACAGTCCCGTACTGGGTGGGTTTCCATCGTCATCAAGTAGCATGATAATTGTATTGATAAAAGCCATTTCCCAAAGGCCACTGAGTGTCTTTCATTTGCATAACCGAGAAGCCCATAAAACGGGAATGAGCTTTGATTAATAGCTTTTGAATTAATAGCTTAATATAGAGGGCTAAACTGGAGCAGTATTAGAGCTTTTGTGATTATGCTTCTTTTTCATTCACTGATCGCTAGACCTTTTTGAGTTTTGACCTTTTTATTATTGCGTTCCAGTCCGAAAGAATGTCTTCGCTCGATAATGAGACGAGTGAACCACAAGGACCCGCATGTGGCCATGCAGGCACTGACTGTAAGCACATTTATTGAGTGGCCTTCTGTTTCAAATCATCTGTTGGCATGTTGGTAAATTAATACAATGCTGTATCATTGAATTTGCATAGGGAATGAGTGGTTATTTTTCTGAGATAAATCTAAAGAAAATGTTTTAAGCATTTAATTCAGACTTGTTTCCAATTCCCTCTGCTATTGTTCCGACAGCTACTTGGTGCCTGTGTTTCAAACTGTGGGAAAATATTTCACTTGGAGGTCTGCTCCAGAGAGTTTGCTAGTGAAGTCAGCAATGTTCTGAACAAGGTAAGATAGTCGTGGATCTTTTGATCATAATCCGCTCTGCTTCATTTTGCTTGTATGAATCACAACGCCCCAAGCCCCTTGATAACAGATTGGTGTGTGTGTGTGTGTGTGTGTGTGTGTGTGTGTGTGTGTGTGTGTGTGTGTGTGTGTGTGTGTGTGCGTGTGCGTGCGTGCTGGCATGCACGTCACTAGGGCCACCCGAAAGTCTGTGAGAAGCTGAAGGCCCTGATGGTGGAGTGGGCGGAAGACTTCCGGAACGATCCTCAGCTTAGCCTCATCTCGGCCATGATCAAGAACCTCAGAGAGCAGGGTGTCACCTTCCCGGCCGTGGGCTCCCAGGTAGCGCTGCAGTGAAGCCCCAGGAGATCAGTAGTGCTCACATTGGCAGAAAAACAACCCACGCTCGTCTTCTGTCTTTTGGCCTCGGTTTCAGCCATGGTTGGGGAATGCTTTGAGTCATCGCCCCCTTTGATGGTTGTTTTGGTTTTGCGGTGCACACTGACGGTGCCTGTAATCATTGGTCTTAGGCTGCAGAGCAGGCGAAGGCAAGCCCTGCGATGGTTGCCAAGGACCCTGCCACCGCCTCCACTAAAAAGGAGGAGGAAGACCTGGCCAAAGGTAACGGCTTGATTGGGATGTTTTCTGCATAAAGTGTAGACTTGGAACATTACAAACGCCGTGCAATTAACGGGCCACCAAGGTTTGGTTCTGTGATGCTACACATCGAGTTAATGAGATATCGTAAGGTATCCATCGAAATTGTCCTGGGGGCTTTTCTTGTGATGGCTCGGAGAGCCCAAGGAATCGTGCTTCCGAGCGATTTCACTGTCCAGGATACAGGCGCTCCCCCGGACACACAATGGCACTTGTTCGCGTCAGCCCCCGACCATCCAATTGACCCAGCCTGAACCTCCGGTCTGTCCACAGCCATCGAGCTGTCGCTGAAGGAGCAGCGCGGGCAGCCCCAGGGTTCCCTGTCCAGCCTGTACCCCAGCGCCTCCAGCCTGCTCCCCTCTCAGAAGGCGGACGGCCGGAAGGTGCGCGCCATCTACGACTTTGAGGCGGCCGAAGACAACGAGCTCACGTTCAAGTCCGGGGAGATCATCACCATCCTGGACGACAGGTGACCTTTAGGGCACGCACGCACGCGCGCGCGCACGCACGCACGCACGCACGCACACACTCACGACTCTGGGATTAGTAATCATCATAAACGGTGCCGGCCGTGTCCCGACGGAGTTGTTTACTGGTTTTCCTTCCGCTGCGCTGCAAGCTGAGGATTTCGGTAACGGCCTCCTCGATTTAATGTTGATGAATGGACAAGGCTTCACGTTAGAGATTAGCGTCTCCGTCAATAGTGAGAGGGGCTTACAAAAGTGACTCGTTAATTTGGGCCTCTGTGATTGGCCCCCGCTGCTCTATTGTAAAGATCATGCAGATCGAATCGATCCAATTGACACCATAAAGAATTATGTCATTACTTTGAATCACTTTCAACTTTTTTTTATATGAGGTCACGTATTCGTTGTTCCAGCACCACAAAAACACCCAGTGGTACTGAAGGTTTTTCTTTTTGGTTTGCTTTCTTATTTGACCACAGCGACCCCAACTGGTGGAAAGGGGAAACGTACCAGGGAGTGGGCCTCTTCCCCTCCAACTTTGTAACTGCGGACCTAACCGCTGAGCCAGAGATGGGTGAGTCAACACACACGCACACCAACACGCACACACTCACACAATGAGTCCAAATTATGTACACGTACACACACACACTCTCTAATGGGATCCACTTTGATTTGCCCGCCCAATCCGCTTTCATTCGCCCGTTAGCACTATGGCCTTATTGATTCTACTCGTGAAAATACCTTTTGTCAGTAGCCTCCCTGGAGCAATCGAAGAAAAACAAAGCACAATTCTAGACTCCCATCAATCCCTTCCTATACAGAGAGTTAAGCCCTTGTTTACCAGTGATGGGAAGGGGCTGACCCCGTCATCCTTCCACCCGCCTTCCGCTGCTCCCTGTCCCAGTGTGGGTTTGTCTCAGGTCAGCTGCGGTGGGAAAGATGATGATGCAGCTGGCTGTACGAAGGCCTCTATGAAGGGCCCTGATGGGTCAGGAGCGGCGGTATTCTACAGTGACGCAAACATCTCAACCCCATAGAGATCACAAAGTAGTTGGCACTGCTTGAAATGCATTTCCATATGTGTATTTAAGTGAGTGAATATATGCATTTAAGTGAGTGAATGAGACTTAATGGTTGGGTCAATCTGAAAGCAGTGTGCCTTCCCTGAATGTAATGATTCAGCCGAACACTTTCCACAATAGTTGGCCAGTAATATACCCTTGAAATGCTCATCGCTAAGAAAGACTGGGAGAGGCCTGGCCTTGTGTCATTGTTTATAGATATTGGGTTTCTTTTCTTTGCATTACAGTCATTTATCCTTCACTGGTCTCCCAATTATTAGTTTTTTTAACTGTTATGCTTCCCTTCCTTCCTTTAATGCTTATTCGATGTTGATGGTCAATTCTTTGTTTCGCTATAATCTACAGTCAAGACCGAGAAGAAATCGGTGCAGTTCAACGAAGAGGTCCAGGTGGAAACCCTGGAGCCGGAGCCAGAGCCCGTGTTTATCGATGAGGTAACACATCATCCCGGCACCTCATCGGTCCATTGTCAACATACATTTTTTGGGGATGGGTGTATTTCTTCCACGAATGAACTGAAATCCTTTGTTAAATAAGAGGTCTTTGTTTTCCTCTCAGGAGAAAATGGACCAGCTGCTGCAGATGATTCAGAGTGCCGACCCCACGGATAACCAGTCAGATGCTGTCGAACTGCTCCAGTTGGAAGGTAAGGACAAACACCCTCCCTTATGCGCTGCACTACTCTGTGTGTATTTTGAGCAAAGACAATAAAATGTCAGCACTTTGACATTGTTGATATGGGATTATGATTGAGGGGGTACAAGATCTCTGTTGACGGTAGATTGTGGGAATCTTGGCAAAAGCGGTCCTCCACGGCAATTATTATTTCCTTTTACAAGGTCTGGGATTGGCAGTAAAGGGGAGCCTTGGTTTGGAAGCAGTGCAGTTCAGGTTTATCTCAACATTTCACCATAGGAGGCAACATGAGCCGTGTGTTCACTGTTCGACCGGATTTGGAAAGATCAGTATAGTTTTGCTCCATTGGTGGCGGTTCCCTAATCTGATTAGCTAAAAGGGTTGTCCACCAAGGCATGGCCTCCAACCGAAAGCCAGGTTAAAAGGGCCGACTCTAATGAAGAAGGATGTAAGCAATAGTAAGAATTGGCCGTTTAAAAGGCATAATGTGCACGCTGCCCCGCTTCACAGATGCTCAGAGTAGTAAGCACAGGGCACTCTGCCAAGGTGCTTTAAAGCATCTGCGACTGTTACAACATCAGTGTGATTGGCTCGTAAAGGTGTTATTGTGTACCGTTTGAATGGCTGCTGCTGCTGAGTAGAGCTCCCCAGTGAGGCTCTGGAAGTGAAAATCCCCGTGACAACCTGCATTATAACCCCACGTTGTTTGGGGATGTCCGGCCAGCTTATTTTGGTGCGTTTGAGAGAGGGTTAAGCTTCTCGGGTACTTTCAGTATAACCCAACAGTGTGTTGGGCACTTCATACCAACAGTGCTCATCATAACGCTCCTTCACATATTACTAAGCATCACAAACGGGTCCCAGTCATGAGGATAGCAAGCCCTCCTCCTTCCTCGCATTCACAGCCCTAGTTTGGTTTTTTAACTCTGTTTGAATCCCAGCTGAAACAGGGTGTTCACTTCCACATGATAAACACTGTAATAAGGTTAATTCAAGAAGCGTGCCAAACTATCATTAGGTTGGAAGTCATTGGAAAGGTATCAATCACATTGGTTTATGGGATGAATAGTTCCTTCACCCACAATAATTATGCAGTCTTTTACCAATACTTTTCTTCTCTTTTCCACACACATATTTTTTGACCTGAATACAATGTTTTATCTTCATGGCTCATCTCGTCGTTGGTTGGCCTAGTTCCAGGCCAATCTTTTTTTTTCTTCTGAAATGTCAGTATAGTGAATGAATAGGAAATTCCCTTCAGGAGCTGTAGCTGTTAAAAAATGGGGCGGTCACTTTTGAGCTCTTTTGAGGTTTAATATTTTTTGGGTGATCTGCAACTTTTGTTATTGAAATTAACTTGGGCCTATATTCATGATCAAGCTATGCAGGGATTAACCATCAATGATGCTGAACCTTGTGTGTGGTGTCTAGGTGCCTGCAACCAAATGGGACCACTCATTGACCAGAAGCTGGAGGATATAGACAGGTACAAATTATGATTTATTTTAAGGGACGAGTCCACATCGGTTGCATACCAACACCACCTCTTCAAGGCGCACATCCATCTGCTGACAGGAACTAGGAGTTATCGATCAGTCAGGACTTAGTTTACAAATACCTCTGTCTAATAACCTCTATCCATGTTTAACAAAACTGATGTCTGCAGTGGAAAAGTGAAGGGCTATGGCTGAGCCGTTAGACCTGGCTTGGGATTCATTGATTTTTTTTTTCTCTGCAAACACTACTAAATGATTTTGCAATGCAAAAATGAATACATTTAGTGATAAATTATACATCAGGGTGGAAGATAAATAAAAGTACAAAATGTAGCTCTAAAACCATCAGGATATTTTTTCAATTCACGGTTCCAAAAGTGATGAGCTAAAATATATTTACCTTGGAATGGTTTATTTCACCCCCACTCAAGGGAGCTTGTTAATTTCCTCCACTACCAAGGATATCTGTTAACGCTGTCAAATGCTAACTCAGTCGGAACCAGTGCTCGGCTGAAAGAGAGAAAAACGGGTTCAGTGCTTCTCGTAGGACCATGAATAACTGGAAAATATTTCCCCCAAAGTCTGAGTATTCCCCTTACAGGGATAGAAAACAGGATATCAAATCATAAAAATAACCATGACATATCACCGTTGCATGTAAACTCCTACCAGATACCTTGACAAGAAAAAAACGATGTATATAGATCTCATAGTCCTCTAATAGACTCGGTCCGGGACAGACTCAGGATTGTGTGTGGTCTCAATCCCTACTCCCTGCTGATGTGTAGATTTTAACTCCTCAAAGTCTGCAACGCCATAGCTGCATTCAGCTGTGACTTTTCCATAATGTGCGTGTACAGTAATTTGTCTCGTGTCTATGTAGCCAGAAGGGATAATCGATCGACTGTAGTAACCTGAGATTGCAATGGATTTCATTGAACTTCATTTTCTCAACACTTAACCCTTATTAACATAACAGTCGATGCACTCTGATGCAGATCATTTATTCAAGCCTCTAGTTCCCCAATATCTCCTACTAGTATTGCAACCGCTTACTTCCTCTAAAGTAGAGGTATTACCATTACCATTACTGTTACAAATATATCTTACATATTTTTGCCTTTTTTGCACTACCACAACTCGACTTAACTTGTACAGAAAGGTATGCTGCTACTTAGATTTTATTTGAGATTTCATTATTTCATTGTTTATTTTATTACTATCTTTTTAATATTTGTAATGTCTTTATCTCTTGTGCACTTGAATGTTTACTTTTAGTGTTGTCTTATCTGTTGTTTACCTTTACTGTTGTCTTATCGGTTTACTTTTAGTGTTGTCTTATCTGTTGTGCATGTGCACTTTATCTGTTCACCGTGGGATAATGAGAAACGTCTTCTCGACTGCTTTGTGTGTCCACATGCAAAGTAACTGACAATCAGGCTGACTTTGACTTTGACTCTGAGTCTGAAAGCATACGAGACCCTGAGAAGAGGCTGCCGCTGACCTCTGGATGCGGGGCTGCATGGTTGTGTCTCGCAGTAGGCACTCTGAGCTGTCGGAGCTCAACGTGAAGCTGATGGAGGCGCTGTCCATGTACGCCAAGCTGATGAACGAGGACCCCGTGTACGGCATGTACGCCAAGCTCCAGAGCCAACAGTACTACATGCAGCAGCCCCAGCAGCCGCCCGCCAACACGGCCCAGCAGGTGAGGCCCCGTGAGGCCGCTCAGCCACCAGCCAGGCCCCGTTCACCTTGTGAAACGAGGACTGAGTGGAGAGGTTGCAAAGAAGAGATTTTATTTTTTAAGTCATTTTAAATCAAGTTTATTTAACTGACATAGGCAAGTTGATTTAAAGAATCGACTTTCCAGCTTTTATTTGCTTGGTGTGTGTGTGTGTGTGTGTGTGTGTGTGTGTGTGTGTGTGTGTGTGTGTGTGTGTGTGTGTGTGTGTGTGTGTGTGTGTGTGTGTGTGTGTGTGTGTGTGTGTGTGTGTGTGTGTGTGTGTGTGTGTGTGTGTGCACATCATCCTTGGCACACACACGCGTGTGCGTGCGTGCGTGTGTGTGTGCCAAGGATGGTGTGTGCGCACATCATCCTTGGCACACACACACGCGTGTGTGTGTGTGTGCCAAGGATGGTGTGTGCGCACATCATCCTTGGCACACACACACGCGCGTGCGTGCGTGCGTGTGTGTGTGCCAAGGATGATGTGTGAGAGATGTAATGTAGAGAAGTGTAGTAATTATGGTAATTTTCATATTATACATACACTTATTACTTTTACATTCATAGTGCACATATTACGTGTCATACATTGATTTGACTGGTGTCATACCAATACGGCCATTGTCATCCAAGCAGCTACTCCCACTGTTTTCTATTTGCCTTCATGAGTGCCAATCCATGTGTGCCCACAGGGGTATCCCGTTCAGCCAAGCCCAGGCTCGTATGCCATGGGCCCGGGGATGCAGGGCTACCCTGTGTCCATGGAGCAGCTCCAGGCCGGGCCTCCCATGCCTGGCCAAGCAGCACCCAGGTAGGCCCAGACAGAAGGATCCAGCAGCGCTGCAACAGCAGACTGTACCGTTCTGAACCAGGGACTCGCGTGAACCCTGTAACGTTTGCTCAATGCTATCGAGATGCAGGGTGTTCACCACGGAAACCAATGCAGTGTTTCAGCAGTCTGGCTGCGAGTGTGTCCTGGCGCTTCCTCCGTTCTGGACTGTCGCTTTCACTGCCTTCCTAATAGCTTCACAGTAAAGCTAAACAGCGCAGGCTGTGTGTTGTTCATCAGTCTGTAAACTCTCACTGATGAGAGCTTCTTGAACTCTGCTTGAACACTGAGTTGGGCTTTTTGTTTTTGTAGCTTTTAAGTTGTATCCGTCCCGTGAGACCCTCATGTCCTCAACACTGTTGCTTTGTTCTTGTTGCTGTTGTTTGCTCAGTGACATCCACATGTACATGGGCCAGCCGCCCGTCTACAGCCCGTCCTCGGCAGACGTCCAGGCCTACCAGAACCAGGCCAGCCTCCCCGGCCCTCCCCCGGGCCCTGGCGTCATGAACCAGCCGCCCAGCTACAGCGCGTCCTCTGGTCAGAGCTTACAGGCCCCCACAGACCCCCAACACATCCCGTACCCGGAGAAAGCCCTGCTATAGGGAACCTGCACGTTACCAAACCCTCATACACACACTACACACGCACACAGCACATGTGCACTCCACACGCAAACAGCACATGCACACTCCACATGCACACTCCACATGCACACTCCACTTGCATACGCCACATGCACACTCTGATTGTGTGCATGTGGCCTTTCTTCTGTACGGCTTTAAGTTACTGGTAGGGAGGGGGCGGTACTCCCCAAGTGTTAAGCTAGTACTCTACAGATGCTTTTCTGTAATGGGCCGAGTGCACTAGCAATGCTGGTCGTCGCCCCCCCCCCCCCCCCCCCCCCCCCCTCCTCCATCCCAATTCGAGCTGCTAGGGCTGACTGTAAATAATGGTGTCACACAACAGACAAAAAAAAACTCATGTCACATCTCTTTTGTAGAAAGGATTTAAATATTTTTTTCATCACGTCGGCCCCCCTCAAGGTGGGCTCACGTCTCGTGTGTGATTTTGTGTTTGCTTCGTGAGTTATCGTTTGAAACGGTGAAAGCGTTGTGTTGATGTGAACATGGAAAAACAAAAAAAGATTCAAAACCAGTCATGTGGGCAATGTGGTTCTGAGCATCACAGACGCCTGTAGTTTTGAGGAGATAACATTGTGCTACACACACACACACACACACACACACACACACACACACACACACACACACACACACACACACACACACACACACACACACACACACACACACACACACACACACACACACACACACACACACACACACACACACACACACACACACACACACACACACACACACAGGCCTCAACCAGGCCAATTGCACTGCTACTCTCCACGACATAAAGATGGCCACACCTTTTATTTTATTTTCTCTCATCTGTGCAAACAACACGCTACTTTAAGCAGTGCTGAAGAATATAAGCATCGCATTGAATACCCAGGCTACCCTGCGGAATATGTTCTCAACCTTTTTGTCCATTATTTTTTAGAAGTACTAAAAACTGAAGCCACTTTTTTTTGTTGTTGAAGGGAATAAGAAGGATCATGCGATCGTGTGTGTGTGTCCGTGTGTGCACACTCAGACACACTCAGACGCACACAGACACACACACACACACACACACATTCATACATATGCTGAGCTAGTGGTGAAGCCACACGTTGGCCTCCAGTGGGTCTGTACTTTAGCACCGTTCTGTTGCATTTCACTTGATTCTCAAAGGGCCCCAACCCGGTCAGTTGCCCCTCCCCCTCGTCACGGAGGCTCCATTGCATCGACTTGTTTTGCCGGCAAGTTAATTTTAGATGAAGTAGTATTTCAGAGCGCTAGCAAGCAAACGCTCACTGTGTTCACCATACTTCAGAGCTGCTTAAACACACTTGAAGGCCATGGACTTGTGGCTTTGGATCAGCGAGGGGGGTGAGCTGTTTGTAACCTCTCTGCTGATTTTTTATAAGCATCTCATTTTTTGTCAGTGTTGAACAATGGATATGATTAATTTATATTTTGAAGTGCGCAGGCGATGCCTGAAGTATTAAATACATCTGATGAAGATGATGTAATATTCTGCCTAATTTAGTTGTGTATATTTAAGTTGCTCATGTGCAAAGTGGAGATTGATTTCTCTCGTTCATGGTATAACCAGTGGTTGATTACTGAACTAACTGCTTTTAAAATTGTATAATTTTCTTTTTTGAAACCCATTATGTTCTCTTATTAATTATCTCTCCGAACGCACACCAGCATGTCCGTTGTAGACGGCTAATTTCATTTGTTTGCGTCTATGAATAGATGTATAGATTCAAAGCTGTCATCCACTAGAGCAGAGACTTGATCTGGTGTCACAATATTGCATGCTCCCTAAACTCTGGTTCTCAAACCAGGCAAACCGAAGCCTCATCACATTGTACCTCATTAACTCCTGGACTCCACTTAAAGACTAGCAAACTCTTGTAATTGCTTTGGTTTGAGTTCCTTGGGCTTTTGGATGGACTTCATGTATTCAAATACTGCTTTAGCTGTCTACAACTTATGGTCCATGTTGGTATTTTCTTAAACTTTCTTTATTGAATGATTTAACTTTCACCCTGAACCACATCTCTGTGTACAAATGTCATTTCAAATGTTGCAAGGAGTGCAGCCTTCACTGTGCTTCTTAATTCCACCTTCTGCCTAAAAAAACATGATTGAAATTGGTTCTGAGCTTTTGTAGGCAACTGTTAAAACACCCAATACACCATTTGTTCTGAAGGCCACAGGCTATTTTGTGTTAGAGTACCTCTGGGCTTGGTTTTTACATTGCTTGCTCAGAGAGGTAATCTTGTGCTTCTGTACTTGTTGCTGCCTTTTTAACTTAACCCTACACTCGGACAACATTGTCATTTTGTTGCGTCGCAAAGCAAGAGTTTGATCAATTGTAGCAGGTGTTCTGGAAAGATGGGACCACGAGCCAGTGAACCACATTGACGTAATTTTTTTATTTAATTTTGTTTGCACCAAAAGATAGCACTGGACTTTAGCCCTCATCTTATTTTATTGTACAGGAGTGAGATGGTGTCTGTTTTTAACTTTAAAACCAACCTCATCATTGTAAAGATTTTGTTCTGAATGGTACACTGTTTCTATGTAATCTTTGAACCATACTTATGAATTGATATTCACAATAAAAAAAACAGGCCAAATGTACAGGATATCTCGTCTGCTGTTGAAAATGAATCTCGTCCTCCTTGTTCAATTTATTTTGTGGACACTGGACAGTCCCTGACACTGCATTGTCAAGCAGCCCTTATGATTGGTTATCTTGTCGGCCACTAGATGGCAATCTAATTTGAACGGTCTTTGATCACTTGCTTCATGCTCATTCTAGGGCACTGTCTGTCTCCTCCGAAGATCACATTAATCCTCCCTTCGGTAGATGTATGTTGTCTTTACATTTTCTCCCTTTTACTTCCTGAACATGCTGGATTCAATCAATCATCTTTGATCCACCTGATGGCCGATCACGTTGATTAATTTAATAAGGGCAGTTACTAAAACAAACAAGACTACATGGAGTATATAGGGTCCTAAAACGAGCAACGATAGAGGGCAGAGAGACCACTAATGATCAGGCTGACGGTTTTATTTGAACACCGCTGTATAAAAGGTATTATAACAAAGTAAAGACCTCATCCTACTACACATTAATTTGCATATTGACCATGTATACACATCTCCCTTGGGTTTTAAAGAGACAAGTCATCTTGTGCCTTTTTTATGTGCAGCCATAAACAGGGGACGTATGACCACCTCATTACCTCAGCAGTAAAACTGCGATGCGGAGCAAGCGGTGTCAGAGTCCAAAGACGGCTGCACCAACTCCCCCTGTGCGAGAGATGCGTGTCTTGTGGTTTGATTTTAGCCTCCAGCCTGGGACAGCTAAGAAACTGCGAGGGGTGTCGAACCTACGGCTTTGACGCTGGGGTAAGAAAACCAAAACAAACATGCCCTCGGGGAAGACGGTCAAGCTGGTCGTCTTTGAGGCGCTGCAGTTCGCAGCCATCTGTGCGCCGCTCTTCGTGGTCATGGAGCGGTTCGCCGGCCTCATGCGTGACCTGAACGGTGGGAACGACCGGACCGCGTACTGGCTGGTGGTGGCCGTGGCCATCGCCTACGTCACCTCCGTGACCCTTCTGGTGTGGGCTCCGCTCAAGTACCTGATACTGAGGCGTCGCAGGTTCATCACCAAAATCAAACAATGGTGAGTTTGAGTATAGTGTCATTAATGAACATGTATTGAAAGAGAAATTAAACCATGAAAAAAGAACAATGATTATCGACATTTTCATCCAATAGGCTGACGGATGAATTGTTTGGTAAGCAAAATATGATATAGGAAATTGTTGATGTAATCTTCCAACTTCATGGCTCTGTCCAAAGCTATAATTTATTAAAGTAAAGTTGTGGTGTTTGTTGAATAAATACCGTCTCTGTGTGAATAGAATGCTATTATCTGTAATTAATGAGTACACCTGCTCCTAGTTCAATAATGAAATGGCAGTAGAAAGACAGCTCATTTATTGTAAAACATTCGTCACACATTCCAAAAAAATAATCAAACTTATTTCCTTGTTTTCCCCCAGGAGACCCGCAGCATTGGCCTATGTCATACTGTGTCCATTACCGTGTTTCGCTCTGCTGATAGCCGCCTCCAAGGTAACCTCAGGACTGATCCTGCCTGTCACCCAAAGGCGTCTGCTGTCGTTATGTTCCACTGTCATGCTCCACCGGGGTCCTTCAGGAGCCAACTAGCTGCTCAAACATCCCCTTTGTGGAACTAGCTCATTTCCGGGGCCCTCATGTGAGGCAGTGTGATGATACAGCAGTATCATTATTCACTGAGTGAAGGCTCACTTCTCGAGAGTCTCATTGATTCTCCAAAGTTTTGATACTTGATGATATAAATCGATGGACGACGTCCAAAGAATTCACCCGATTTGGATCTGTTCCAGTATCTTGGAAGTACTAGTCCTTCGTGTAGTCTCTCAGGGAGGACCATCAATGTCATCGTAAAAACATTTAAAATGGATGATCCTAGTCACAAGGCTCGTGTGAGGCAGGAATTTATTTGGGGCAGGTTTATTAGGATACTCAGTAACCGATTTTACATAAAAAGGTTGTCCATTAACGACAAACCTCCATGCCCATCGCCATAAAGCGAGTGGACATTGGTTAAAGCACGTTTCGACCAAGAAAAATAGCATCTGCCCCATAATTTACCTGAATTCATAGCTGTCCCATATATTCATCGCCCTAATGCTTTGATCAGCCACCCACTTCACGGCTTCAGGTGGTGTTTTAATCGCCGTGGTTATGAAATACGAGGCGTTCATAATTATCACCCTGTCTATTTCTATGCGGTCGACTTCCGTTAATTAATTTTGTCTGGGTTTTAATCCATCGTAATTCCCGTGCCCCTGTGTCAGCTCTCCCTAATTGTTTTTTTTTTCCTTCTGGATTTAACGGCCCTCAGGTACAGGTGGACGCCGGACAGATACTAGATCATTTCACCGAGCTGCCCGTTTCCTTGGTGCTCCTCTGCCTCATCTGTGTGGATGTCGTCGAGAGGATTCGCCCCTGTAGCCTCACAGGGAAAGGTAACGCGTCTCATGCCCTGTTTATGGGAATGGTCGTCTGTTTTTGTGTGACATTGTCATTCCCTTGATTAACATCAATAATGGAACTGTTGTTCCATCGTTGAGAACATTCCCGTTGAGAACATTGTTATGATAGGAGCAAAGGAAGTGAATGGCCAACCACAAATATTCTTTGCTCCATCCACATGGGGCAGTGTTATTTTTGCATTTGCTGTATCTTAAATCGTCAATTACCCTCAATATATTGGCCAAGAATAAGCCCCCTCACAGTCTGAACACAAATACAGTGCGAAAATAACAACTTTAGAATAAGAGCCAAGCATTCACTGAAATTTGCTCGTGAACTAATTCTAAAACAAAATCTTTTCAATAAATGAAAGCCTTAAAGTGAAGAGGCCTACACAATTATTTATTTAAACACATGGACCTAAATGGATGGAGTGATGTCCTTGAGAACCATAACAAGCTCTGGTCCAATCTGGTCCAATCCGGCCCCAGCTGGCAGCAGTCCGGGCGCAGACTTCGACATGCGGGGGCCCGTCCTCACCCACCTGGGGCAGGTGACCACCGTGACGGGCCGGCTCCCCCACCACCAGCCCCACCCCGACATCCCCGACGTCCCCGACACCATCAGCCAGAACGGCTCTACAGCCCCCCCTCCCACGGACACCACCAGTACCACCACCACCACCACCACCACCACCAACATCATCAACGGCACCCCTGCAGCGGGTGCGAGACGCTACATCTCCCAGGACACCCGCCGGCCCTCGACGCCCGTCCGGACCTACCTGTACGCGCCGAGCCCCTGCCCGGGCCCGCTCCGCTTCCTGTGGTCCAGCGACCCGCGGTCCGAGGCGTTCGCCGACAGCTTCCTGTTCTGGCTGGACACGGCGGAGATGCTTCGGGTGGCGGCGGAGCCCCGCGTCTTCTACTCGGCCTGGGCCGTCCCCGTCTTCGTCCTGGCCTTCCTGTCCACCCTGCGGCTGGCCGTGGACCCCGGGAACCCCCTGGGGACCTGGGCTGGGGTGGTGCTGCAGGACTTCCCCTTCCTGGTGCTGCGCCTTGCCCTGCTGGGCGCGGTGGGTGCGTACGTGACGCCCGTGCTGTACGTGGTGAAGAACCTGCTGGTCTGCCTGAGCTACGTGTACTTCACCTTCCTGACCAGGCTCTTGAAGAGACGCAGCATGTTCTGAGGTTCAGGACGAAGAGCCAAAGACGATTCAGTGACTGTGTGTGTGTGTGTGTGTGTGTGTGTGTGTGTGTGTGTGTGTGTGTGCGCACGTGTGCATGCGTGTCCCTGGGCTTTGCAAAGCTGATGAGTGACTAGTTAACCAAACAATGTAATTCACATCCCCCTGACTTCTATCCAAGGGAGCGGATAAGGCAGCACCATGCGAGATTTAAACCACAAAAGTGTTGTTTTATTGACAATGGAATTACGTTTATTTCTTTATTTTTGCCCCAATTTACTTTGATGCTTTATTCTTATTTTCCCCCATTGATCCCCCATTAATGTGGATACATTCAAGCCTTTGCAGTATCTAATAAAGGGTCACAATTCTTTCTGTGATTAATGTGAGTGAACTGATACTCTCATTATCCATGTTATCCTCTCATTATGTAGCATAGTCCTTCTGAAGATCCCTAGTAGCCAGAAGGCCTTCTTGAATAACTCGTACTAAGGATTCATAGTCCACTGCACATAACCGGGCTGTATTAGCATGCAAACCTTCGGAGTCTTTGAGTCTACAAGAGAATCAAGAGCTACAAGTATCAGTATTTTAATGCCACCACTTAGCAGCTGCCTTCACTCTCCGTCCGTCTTTTTTCAGACAAACATATGCCACCACAGCTTTTACTCCCGAGGCAACGGTTGAACGGCAGAGCTCTCAGCGGCTTGTCATCTTGGATTTAACCGTCTGCTTGGCGGGAATGCCGTTCTCTGTGGCAGAAAATGGCGTCCTTTCACTTGTTAACCTGGCCCCCTTGTGTTGAGGGTTTATGGGATAGAACGTGCCTATAACTCAACCGTTTGTGGACGCTGTGTGTGTGTGTGTGTGTGTGTCTGTGTACGGCTGTCAGTGCAGGATGACAGCAGTGCGAAAAGTGATATATAATCTTCAGTCCTACGGCAGGACAGGTGTGACAGAGTTATAACCCTCCCCCCCCCCCCCCCTCCTTTCCCCTACCCCCAACCCTGCAGAGTTTCAGGTCTTTGTCCCTCTGATGGATGTGCCAAAGCTCTTGGACAGAAATTCTGGGCAAAGCACTTTTTCAAAACCTCAAGAGACCTTTCTCAATTCCACCGAATCCGGATTTCTCCCTGTATGTCCACCTGTAGGTGCGCTGTGCATACACGGAGACAGAGCTGGTTCCACGCCCGACGTGTTGGTCGGGGGCTGCCCCTGGGGATGTAGAGACGGGCAGGGGTGCGGATAACCACACTGGCTCGTGAGTCCACCGCACTGGCCTCGGATCGGACATGGCTCTGTTTTAATGTCACGGGAAAGGGAAACTGGAAAATGGTATATCCCTTAAATTAGCACCCGGAGGACACGATGATCCTTGTAATCTGTGAAGGAGTGCATAGCAGCAGCACTGGGCTCGCGCTCGCCTGATAACAGCCAAGTGCAATTAAGGCAGGGCAGCCCGTCTCCGGATTTCACGCACACACACTCCGTCGGTGGAATGGAAGTCTGCGCGTGCTCTCGGAGATAAAACCCTCTTTATTAATTTATTTCATCTCTTTCTTTATAAGGGATAATCTCTCTTTGCCGTTCAAGCTCAGGGGGCTCATTTGCATTCATTTAGTCTTTGAAACCCTTCTTTAAAATAGTAGTCTGCATATTGGGGCGGGGGTGAATGGAAATCTTTAACACACACACACACACACACACACACACACACACACACACACACACACACACACACACACACACACACACACACACACACACACACACACACACACACACACACACACACACACACACACACACACAGTGCCTTTTCAGCCAGGCTCCAGAGGAGAAAGGCAGAGAGTTGCATGGGTGCTGACAAGTAAAGAGCGAGAGAAAGAAAGCAAAAAAAGAGAGATGTGGAATTAGACGAGGGAGGAAGAGGAATAGGATGCAACAGTCCTCGTGTGTGTGTGTGTGTGTGTGTGTACGAGAGAGAGTGAGAGCAACAAGAAGAGAGCGGGCAGATAGAGAGATGAGGGGTTTGAAGGGGAGTGCTAAAGGAGGGGGGGGGAAGGCGTCGGGGTGAGGGTGGGAGGGGAGTGGTGGGAGCCTTTGCGTGGGGCTGGGGGCG